>NC_081526.1:37421524-37466524 GCF_030273125.1 Centropristis striata | reverse complement strand
AATAAACTTGCCTAAACTTGCCTTGCCTTAAATCTTCGACTCGATTAATAACATTTGGAGATGTGTAAATATTTTATTTTCACCTATTGTACTTGTATATTTGTGCATCCTGGGGTCCCTAAACAGTCTGTGAGCTGCATAAATGGGGTCTGACTGGTACCACTTTATATTAAGGTCCTTGTAATAACCATTAATTAACAAGTAATAAGGCCTTACGAGATGCTTATTAACATTATTGTGTGTTTATAAGCTTACATAAGTGTTAATAATAGCATTACAAACACCCATAACCCACCCATTATGTCTTTGCCATGCCTTTATTCATCTTATTTTGTTTGCTTATTGATATTAAAATATACTTTATTGCTCATCTATTATAAGTTAACTATGCTTTTTGCAACTACCGGATCTAAAGCGAGAACAATGCCTTATTACTTGTTAATTAATGGTTATTAAGGACCTTATTATAAAGCGTTACCGAAACTTGAGCTCAGTGTATAAAATGACCTGGAGCATTCAGAGGACGGACAGCTGATGTTTAACATGGACTCCATTTGTTCTAAATTGTACTACATTTTTTTAGCTGTTTGTGTTACCTTGAATTCCTGAAGAAAACTTGTTTTTCTCGCTTGCCTCCAGAATCTGTAGAGTGAGTCATAGTTATTGTGTTACCATGGCAACCAATTGTTGGAGCAATGCTTGTTTTTTCACCAGAGCCAAGGCTAAACAAAACTAACAGGAAAAAAAAATAAACTAAATGAGAAATCAATCTCAATCTTCAAGTAAATAAAACTAAAATAGAATCGCTTACCTTAAATATAAAAGCAGCCCAACAGTAGAACACACACATATATATATATATATATATATATATATATATATATAAAGACTGACAGCCTGCAAACCAGAGAGACACCAAAACACACACCAACAATATATAAACGGACATTTTAACCCTTTATCAGGCAAAGAACTATATTTGGAGAAACAAAGAACTATAACTTCAGGTAATATTTAGAGAAAAAAGTAGCAAATTTACTAGATTAAAGTGGCAAATCTACAAGAAAAAAAGTTGCGGATTTAAGAGATTTAAATCCTTAATAGGACACTCATTGAATTACTTGCAAATTCCAAATTTCAACCCTAGAGAATATTGGAGGATATTACATACAGCCAGAATGTGTAAAAAAAAAAACATACAAAAATAATATTTTGAGAAAAAAGTTTACGAGATTAAAGTGGCAAATCCACAAGAAATTTTTTTTGCAGATTTATGAGATTTAAAGTGGTGCATCTGGGAGAAAAAAGTTGCTTTTTTCCCACTTTTTTCTCATAAATCTGCAACTTTTTTTGCACAGATTTCCCACTTTAAATCTCTTAAATCTGTGACTTTTTTTCTTGTAGATTTGCCACTTTAATCTAGTAAATTTGCAACTTTTTTCTCGAAATATTACCTGAAGTTACCAAATATAGTTCTTTGCCTGATAAAGGGTTAAACTGGTCACATAGTAATTATCCAACACGCTCTAGTGATTAATGATTAATGCTCAAAGTTCCCCGGACAAATACTGAATTTGGTAAAACTGCATCTACCTGGAACATCTTACATTCACTCAAACGCAACACAATTATAACAAGAACCAGTTTAGAACTATGATAACCAATAACTCTGCCTTTCACTGTAATTATTTTTAATGTTTTTCAAATGTTTTGTCTGTTGTTGTTTGTTCTTCATTGTGTTCTCTCTGTGCTCTCCACATCATCGCAAATGCCCTCAATGATCCCTCCAGAAATAAATAAAGGAGAAATGAAATCCAGGACTGCAAAAAGAAAAACTAACATCATGCACACACACACGTTTTGTGTTCGTGTGTGTGTGTGTGTGTGTGTGTGTGTGGGTGGGTGTGTGCCAGGTGTGTGTGGGAGTGTGTGCATGTCAAAAGGAGTATTTGCATGTAGAGAAGAACAGGTGTTAACAGTGTTTAGTAACTGTCTCCTGGGTCAGAGTGACAGTTGAAGAACTCCCTGTTCACTAAAACTCTTTAAAAGCAACAGAAAGACACACAGGATGAGAAACAAGTCCTCCATTGTTTTATCCAGGACTTATTAACCCAGAAGAACCCAGACCCAGTAATCCGTAAAGGAAAATTATGGGGGATATACCACAGACTGCAGTGAACCACATAGAACACATTTATGATGTTTTAAAAAAAATGATACCCCTAAATGTGACATACATGTTACATTGGGCGTTTATGGTATTTATGTTTATGATATTTCTTATTTTAAAATTAAAAAAAATTTGACATTTTCTGCTTACAGAAACACAAATTTGCCTATTTCTCTGCATCTCAACAAGGTTTTAAATAAATAAATAGAATAGAATAGAATAGAATAGAATAGAATAGAATAGAATAGAATATCTTTATTGTCATTGTACATGTATAACATAACTTGGTGCAAAAATCCCCATAAAGTGCTGGCTATAATAAATATAAAAGAGCTTCCAAAAGACCTAGCCATAAAAATAATAAAATAAATAATTAAACCTACTTAAACTCACAGATTGTAGTTTTCTACCAGCAGAGGTCACCCAATGAGAACAATAACAATAGTTAGATACAATAGTTAGATAGTTTGGTGACATAGAGAAGGAGCAAGGCATCATGGGAGTCCTACCTGTTTACTACCTGAGGAGGAAGAAAGTCATTTCAATATCTTCTTAAGAATCTTCTTAGATTCTTTCTCAAGAAGATTTCTAAGAAGACCCTCCGTCACATTCATCAACGTGTTCTGAAATAGATGAATGGCATCTCGTCGTGCCAGGTGAGTCTAATTAACATAGGATTAGCATAGGTAACCGCCCATTAATGCCCATAAAAGGAGTGCAGGGCCGTGTGTAGACGCCACACAGAGGAAACAGCAACAAAACGCCTAAAGCAAAGAGTAAATCTGTTGGAGCAGGTAAAAAGAAAAAAAACTATCAGTTCAGAACTAGAAGTTCTGCTGCAGGAGATCACTCGGAGGAAGAAAATTATATTAAGCAGCTTTACACTGTAAAACCCAATGTTGCTTGTTTGTTATTATAACTAATTTTTCCTTTTCAATACAACAAAGATTTGTGCAAATAGTCATTTTAACTTAAAATATTGAGTCAAATAGCAAGATTCATTTGAGTTAACTCTGTTGTCTTTGTTGTCTTGACATCAAATTATTTTGCAGCATCGACACTCAAATATTTAAGTTGACACAACAAGTTGGGTTTTACAGTGTAGTGCAGGTTGCAACAACACAAACAATTTATTTTCTGGAATAATACACACATACACACACACACACACACACACATATATAATATATATATATATATATATATATATATATATATATATATATATATATATATATATATATATATATATATATATATATATATATATATATAAAACGTGTGCCCTGTAAGGCAGGAGTTTACCATAGTGTGTAAGCTCAAAATATGTCTTTAGTATTGGACTGAGGGGCTGCAAGCTTGGCTTGATTTTATTTTATTTATTTTTTTATCACAGATGAAGCCCTGCAGAGCCAACCTGCAACAGAACCAGAACAGACAGAACCTCCTGCAGCGTTTACATTTATGTTTAGTCATTCAGCAGACGCTTTTATCCAAAGCGTCTGCTGAATGACTAAATGCAGCAGTAATATATATCTGACATTGTTTTGTAGCCGTGGATGGAGAAATGCCTTCTATAAACAGGCTGGTATCACTAATGGACGGCATGATTTCCAATTTACTTGATTCATGTTAAAGCCTTGGCACATTTAATTCAACTAAAATGAAAAATTAATAATAAATAAATACATAAATATGACGGAAATTTCACTGTAATGTATTTCATTGAACTCCTGAGTGTTCGTTCTTACCGAAGAAAAATCCTGGATAAGAAAAAAATTCATGAATGCCACAATCTTCGTAAAATCTTCGTAAGTAGGACTTAAGAACAAATTTTATTCTTAAGAACGGTTCGTGAATAAGGCCCATAGTTTTCCAAGTCACAAGTAAGTCTAAGGTCAAGACCGACATGGTCCAAGTCCCAAGTCTTAACCCTCGCTGTTGTACAACTAACTTCAGTAATGCTTTATATTAAGGTCCTTGTAATAACCATTAATTCACAAGGATAAGGCATTGTTCTCGCTTTAGATCCCTTTAGCTGCAAAAAGCATAGTTAACTGTTAACAAGTGCATAGTTAACTTATAATAGATGAGCAATAAAGTATATTTTAAGATCAATAAGCAAACAAAAGATTAATAAAGGCATGGCAAAGACATAATGGGTGGGTTATGGGTGTTTGTAATGCTATTATGAAGAATTATAAGATACTCATGAGGCTTTTATTAATGTTCTTATTATAAATCTCTTATAGCCTGCTATTAGCTGTATTATAATGCCATTATAACACTTATATAAGCTTATAAACACACAGTAATGTTAATAAGCATCTTGTAAGGACTTACAAGGGCCTCATTACTTGTTAATTAATGGTTATTACAAGGACCTTAATATAAAGCGTTACCCTAACATCTTTATGATTTGTAAATTATATTCACATATAACTCATTATTTGATGTTAAAATTGTTATATGTATAGTATAATATGTTGTGATTTGTGTTGGAGTAGCAGTATAAAGTATCAAGAAATGGAAATAGTTAGAATAAAGATCCAGAGTGAGAAGAAAAAGGGCAGTGATGTATTTAACTATACCACAGGTGGCCACTGGGTGGCGCCATCACTAAACTAATTAACAGGAGATCATCTATGTTCATATCCATCATTTATGTTATGAGATGTGTTCACTTCATAGTTACCAAAAACATTAATAGAACCAGATTTATTGTTCATTACATAAATGGGAAAATGTACATAAATCTGTAAACAATTTGAATATCAATATGTTATAAATATGCAGCATATTAACAATACTAAATTTTAAATAATGAAGTACACTGTAAATAATTATTCATTCATCAGTCATTTCATTTTACTTAATATATTTGATAAAATGTATCAAATATAAATGCGTCCTTGATTTTGAGGCAGTTGTTTAAGTAACTTTAATATAAAAATGTTTGAGATAGAATCTACTTATTTTGATCACATTAAATATAATCTTTATGTGTCTGTAATTCTAAATCAAGAGACTTTTGAATGAATCCAACACAATAGAATTAGTCTGTTTTTAATTGACAGGCACTTCCTGTTAAGTTGTTATTAACTCAACTTGTAACGTAGTTAGATTTAATTAATAATATTGCGTGCAATCTGTTGCCTCAATTTTATTGAGAAGCTATTGTTTATCTTTTTTTACAGTGTAGACAGTGTCTCATATGATGATAATATGATATAATTTAAAGCTGAGAGCAGAGTTTAATTTTATAATTTAAACTTTGAGGTGATAGGAAGTGTTTGACATTATAAATCAGTGCTGTATAATCTGGGTTTCCTCCGGGTGGAGCTCCTGAATGATGGTGGTTTCCTGCTGCTGCAGATGCAGATTTTATTTTTGATGCATTATTTCATCCCAAAACACCAAACACAGTGTATATGTGTACGGTCAGCATGTAGTTTTTTGTTTCGTTTTTTCAGTCCTTTGACCCCTTGAACTGACCGGAAGTCAGCTCTGTCTCCACTGTGTTAAAGTGTTCATGTGTCTTAGTCTTTTTGTCTTTTTTTGGTCATTTTGTGTCTTTTTTGATCATTTTGTGTCTTTTTTTTTGGTCATTTTGTGTCTTTTTTGGTCATTTTGTTTCCTTTTTGATCAATTTGTGTCTTTTTTGGTCATTTTGTTTCCTTTTTGATCATTTTGTGTCTTTTTTGGTCATTTTGTTTGCTTTTTGATCAATTTGTGTCTTTTTTGGTAATTTTGTGTCTTTTTTTGATCATTTTGTGGTCAATTTGTGTCTTTTTTGGTCATTTTGTTTCCTTTTTGGTCAATTTGTGTCTTTTTTAAGTCATTTTGTGTCTTTTTTTGGTCACTTTGTTTCTTTTTTGGGCCATTTTGTGTCTTTTTTGGTCATTTTGTTTCCTTTTTGATCAATTTGTGTCTTTTTTTTGTCATTTTGTTTCCTTTTTGATCAATTTGTGTCTTTTTTTAGTCATTTTGTGTCTTTTTTTGGTCATTTTGTGTCTTTTTTTGGTCATTTTGTTTCCTTTTTGATCAATTTGTGTCTTTTTTTAGTCATTTTGTGTCTTTTTTGGTCATTTTGTGTCTTTTTTGGTAATTTTGTGTCTTTTTTTGATCATTTTGTGGTCAATTTGTGTCTTTTTTGGTCATTTTGTTTCCTTTTTGGTCAATTTGTGTCTTTTTTAAGTCATTTTGTGTCTTTTTTTGGTCACTTTGTTTCTTTTTTGGGCCATTTTGTGTCTTTTTTGGTCAATTTGTGGTCATTTTTGGTAATTTTGTGGTCAATTTGAGTCCGTTTTTTGCTTAATTTTATGTAGTCTTTTGGCAATTTTGTTTTTTTTCTGACAAATCCCAAAGTAGCACAGACAGGGAGATGTTTTAGTTGTTCTCTGCTTCATTATTCGTCCAAAATTCGTCGTATCAACTGAGTTTGTATGATCTGAACTGTGAGATTCTGTTCAGTGAGCGGGGGTCGCGGACAACATGCATGTTAAATTGTGGGTCGTGACTCAAAAAGGTTGAGAACTCCTGCTCTAGTCTGGTATTCAGCTAATTAAATAAAGCTTTACATATTATAGTGTGTTAAAAAATATTCATTACTAAATATGGGGACCTAAAGTAAAAATACTGAATGAAACATGCTGGCACGTGTTAGTGGTGAACAGCAGCCAGGTGAATTAATATAACAAAGACAGATATATATACATCCAGTTTATACACAGTAAATATTTGTAGTATTTCCTCTTTTCCTCTAATAAAGCTTCTCATCCAGCAGCTGCTTCCTCTCCTCCTCTGCTTCCTGTCATTCATCCACACAAAGGAAAAGTAGCTGAAATCATCACGCAGGAAAACTGTTATCAATCACACCGAAAAAAATACTAATAAAATATAATTCATGACTTTTAAATAAAACAACATTTAGTGTGAAGGTCTGAGGCAACACACTGAAAGAAAAACATTAAAAAAGAATCGTAAAAAATCCGTAAAAGTCATCAACGATGAGACCAGACGAGCAATTAGTGCAGCGCTGAAACTGATCCAAGTGTGTGTGTGTGTGTGTGTGTGTGTGTGTGTGTGTGTGTGTGTGTGTGTGAGACACCTGGCAGTGTTTTTTGGAATGAGGGCATGCAGCTGCTGCTACTGGCCCCGAGCCTCAGCCACTCTGACTTCACTTCTTCCATTCACTAACGTTTTTTGTTGTTTTGCATGTGATGTGTGTATTAGAGGCAAACATCTTTTCAGGATTCCTGCAGGATCTGAGACCATTTTACTATCCAAAAGTGTTAGACATGGGGATCTAGCAACTGGCCCTCATTAAAAAAAATTGAAAATTAATAATATTCTATCCACTAATAGAAATAACGACCCCTTATATCTACTACTCGGCATATCTGATTTGTCCATCACCAACAAATTTAAAAGAAAACTTCATCAAACACTTGCTTTCTGTGCTACAAAGTGTATTCTTTTAAATAGGATAATGGATAAAGCTCCTTCTAAGGCTTTTTTAATGCACATTTGCAACATTTAAAATTCTTTATTGAGCATGATAGTGTTTTGAAAGTAAAAAAAAGATTCAAAATCACATTTTATGTTGAACTAAAGGACTAAAAAAGGACACAAAATGACCAAAAAAGACACAAAATTACTAAAAAAAGTAACAAAATGACCAAAAAAAGCAAATAATGACTTACAAAGACATGAAAAGAATTCAAAAATGGACAAAATAGCCCAAAACTCCATAGAGTTAAGTTGTTAACCCATTTCTTGTTCCCTGAAAAAGGCCTACTTGTATAATTCTGAGATGTACATTATTTTCCAGTTTTGGTTAAGCTTACCTTTTTTTATTTACCTCTGGCAGTTCACCACTTACCTTTGTACCCTTTCAAGCTGTTCATATGACTTGAACTGCTTGAATTCAATTTAAAAAAATGGAAAAATTGGGGTGTTCTAAAACTTTTGACCGGTAGTGTACATTTGTTGTTTTTGTCATGTATGTGTTCCTGTTTTGTCTTTTGAAAATTTAATAAACACATATTTTAAAAAAAAGAAAAAAGTATGGATTTGTTTGTGTGTGTGTCCCTAGTGAAGGTGTTTGTGTGACAAACAGAGAGAAGCTGCTCCAGATCTGACTTTAGCTGCTGAACTAATGAGGAACTTTAGACGGAGCCTGCTGTGCATCGCTCTTCAACTCTGTACTCTTAATGGTCTTAAGTGGAAATCAGTGAGTGACAGAGGTCAGAGGTCAGCAGTATTAGGCAGGTCTGTGTGTGTGTGTGTGTGTGTGTGTGTGTGTGCAGGGGTCAGGGGTCGACCTCGCCGTTTGATGCCACATGGTGCGGATGTTGTTACAGATTATTTAGACGACACGAGAACAGTCAGGCACATTCTCCAGTATTAAGTTACAAAGATCACAAATTAAGAAAGTAAATCTGTACAGTCTGTTGTGATTAATGATCACCGATTGAATTACTTTCTGAAGTTTGAGGTCAGTGAAGAGAAAAAAACAGGCAGATGGCCAGATAGTAAAAATACTGTTTTGTGATCTGTGTTACCTTGTCAAAAACACTTGTTGATTTTTACATAAAGTCAATAAATCGCTGGTTTATCTGCATAACATAGATGATCTATACTGTTTTTGTGGTTTGAATGTATGCTATGTTTAAAATAAATGGAAAAGTGAGATAATTATTGAATTTTTTACTGTTTTTCACTGCTGTATTTGACACATAAACATAGTCATATCGTAGCATGTATTATTACCAGCAGCAGCTCAAAACCAGATCATTTACTGCATTTTAAGTGCATCATATAGTATAGTAAGTATAGTATTGGCCCGGCCCTCCGCAACCTTTACAGTATGTCATGTGGCACCTTGGGAAAATTAATTGCCCACCCCTACTCTGGACAGTAGCCGGTTTGAAGAAAGCCCTCACTGAACATAACATTCCTTTCCAACAGTTTGATAGGAAGCCAATTTTATATATTTATATATACACTACTGGTCAAAAGTTTTAGAACACCCCAATTTTTCCAGTTTTTTATTGAAAATCAAGCAGTTCAAGTCAAATGAACAGCTTGAAAGGGTCCAAAGGTAAGTGGTGAACTGCCAGAGGTAAATAAAAAAAGGTAAGCTTAACCAAAACTGGAAAATAATGTACATTTCAGAATTATACAAGTAGGCCTTTTTCAGGGAACAAGAAATGGGTTAACAACTTAACTCTATGGAGTCTTGGGCTATTTTGTCCATTTTTTAATTATTTTCATGTCTTTGTAAGTCATTTTGTGTCTTTTTTTAGTCATTTTGTGTCTTTTGGTGTCTTTTTTGTCATTTTGTGTCTTTTTTTAGTCCTTTACCCCAACATAAAATGTGATTTTGAATCTTTTTTTTACTTTCAAAACAGTATCATGCTCAATAAAGAATTTTAAATGTTGCAAATGTGCATTTTATATATATATATATATATATATATATATATATATATATATATATATAAAGAGGACAGCTGCCTAATGTTATTCTCTTCTTTTTTTCATCGAAAAACAGGCACTTCCGGCTAAAAATGGGCAATTATAAGTCGCTTCTTTGTCCGTAACACCGGTCTTTCTCATCCAACTTTATGTACATATTCCTGATTGTACTTACATACTTTTAATTAAGTAACAGAATCTTGCAACCGAACAGTTTTAGTACTTGTACTTATTCCACCACTTTAAAAAAGTTTCTGTCTGTATCTTATTTTGAAATCTCTAAAAGGAAGTAGTATTCTAATGGCGGGCTTGACTGTGGAGGAAAGTTTTCTTCCTCCAGAAGCAGAGCGGCTCCTCCTCTCCACGCTCCGGACCTGAGGCCACATCAGCGGGACATCTTTCCCACAAAACAGCCCTCTTAATGAGAATAATTTAATCTTTTATTAACCGGAGGGATTCCCGTTGTTTCCGGTTATTCCCCGGGATAAAAAAAAAAGGGATTATACCGGGGAGCGGAGGAGGCGGTGATGGATCGGTCCCGTTAAAGTTGGCTGGAGAAGAGGATCCAGAGAGCGGCTGCTCCGGTGCTGTCCCCCCCGCCTCGGGAGCCATGGGCTGCGGCTTGAGGAAGCTGGAAGACCCGGAGGACAGCAGCCCCGGGAAGATCTACTCCACCTTAAAGAGACCACAAGTGGAGACTAAAACCGAGACCGTGTACGAGTACGTGCTGCTCGACTTCAGCCTGGAAGGTAGGATGACATAACCACCACGTTTATAATCAATAATCAATATATATTTCTACTTATGCAGGTAAAACTCCCTGCAATAGCTCAAATGTTCATCAGAAACTCACCTGGATGCAAAAATATATAGTTTGCATTAGTATATGAATAATAATAGCTGATTATTGTTTATTTAATGGGCAGAGAAATCAATCGATTAATCGTTTAAATCGGCGATTCGAACCAAAATATGTCTTATGCAATCTTGAAACCAAAAAAATACTCTGAATTTTGTGTTTTTGGTTGATTTTTAGGCGTCAAAACAGGAAAGTAAGTGTGATCTCATGTTGAAATTTGCAACAATTAAAAATAAAAAAAAATTTAAAAATTAAAATAATTAAATGCACCGATGATATTTAGCTGCTTTTCAGTGCTTCTATCTTAATTAAATCAGATATTTTGAGGCGTTGGACTGTTTGTGACACTAAACATGCTGAGGTGATTAGTTGATTAATCAATCAACAGAAAGTTAATCTGCAACAGTTTTCACACATTTAATCACTTTTCACAACAAAATTGTTGTTTGTTGTTGTGTAACGTAATATTTTCCAGTTTCAGGTTTGTAAATGTGAGGATTTGATACTTTGATACGGTCCATTTAATAGTAATTGCTTTTTTATGTAACATTTTATTCAACTTGAAACAATTAATCTTTTGTTTCGTGTTTCAGTTGTCAAATATTTTGACCCTTTGTTTTAATTTTCAATCTAAAACCCAAAACATTCACTGCTTCCAGCTTGTCCAGTGTGAAGATTTGATGCTCTTTTGTTTTTTTATATCATTATATGTAAATATTTGTGCATCCTGGGGTCCCTTAACAATCTGTGAGTGTAAGCATTCAGAGGATGTGTAGGTATATTGACAATATTTTTGAGTTTAAGGGCTTTTAATGGGATGAAACAAGAAATTTGAAGATGTCATTTTTGGATTTGGGATATTGTAATGTCATCTTTTTGACCAATTAATCAGTTTATCAAAAAAAAAAAAAAACAGTTTAATGGAAATAATCATCAGTTAGAGCTCTACTTTGCATATATTTGTCATTTTCATTCATCTTAAAAAAAAATATCATCAATTATGTGATCTAAATTGAGCTAAATGCACCCTTGTAGCCTCCCGTAATGAATATTATTACGATATTTAACATTTAGCACATTAAAAAGGCAAATTGTTATTGTTCATTTTGATTAAAACATGTTTATTTGCCATTAAAAATGGTCTTAAATGGCAGAAACAATGTTTATGTTGTTTTTTTTTGGAACATAATCTGACTTAATAGTTCCCAGAGAGGCTGTATTTGCCTGTTAATGTTTAAATGTTATTTATATTTCACTCTATTTAACGTTAAAGCCATTTTTAAACCACATATTATCACTCTGGACTGTTCCTAGCAACAGGGCCGATCGTTCAGCATTTGTGGAAATAGGTCACACACGTTTTTTTCCTGCCTTCTTCCCTTGGCGCACACACACACACACACACACACACACATACATATATATATATATATATATATATATATATATATATAAAATGTGTGTCCTGTAAGGCAGGAGTTTACCATAGTGTATAAGCTCAAAATATGTCTTTAGTATTGGACTGAGGGGTTGCAACCTTGACTTGATTTTATTTTTTCATTATTTTTTTTATCACAGATGAAGTCCCGCAGAGCCAACTAATTTTATTTACTTATTATTATTATTTTTTATTATTTTCAACATTGTAAATTAGTAGTTAAGACATTAAAACTATGAAAGAACACATATAGAATTATGCAGTAAACAAAAAAGGGTGAAACAAACCAGAATATGTTTTGTATTTTACATTCTTCGAAGTAGCCACCTTTTTGTTTTGATGAGAGCTTTGCACAATTTTTGCATTGTCTCCCATGAACTCTTAGATATCCTCCTACTATGATGTGGAGTCTAACATGAACATATGTGGTGATCTCTGATGGAGAGGTTGCCATTTTTCAGGGATAATCCCTCATCTGGTCCTCAGACAGGCTGTTGTGACTGTGACCTATTTGGGAGGAAACAGTGATTAAGTTGTGAATGTGAGCCGAGCGTGTAAACAAAAAGCCTCCGCCAGGATGAATCACGGAGGAAAGTTCTGCTCTCCAAATTAGTGAGGTCAGAGGTCAGAGGTCAGAGAGGTGAAGAGGATCCACAGCGGCAGCATGTGGAGCTGCAACTCACTTCTTTTTTTGGTCATTTTGTGTCTTTTTTTGATAATTTTGTGGTCAATTTGTGTCTTTTTTGGTCATTTTGTTTCCTTTTGGGTCAATTTGTGTCTTTCTTTAGTCATTTTGTGTCTTTTTTGGTCAATTTGTGTCTTTTTGTGGTCATTTTTGGTCATTTTGTGGTCAATTTGAGTCCTTTTATGCTTAATTTTATGTAGTTTTTTGGCAATTTTGTTTTTTTTCTGACAAATCCCAAAGTAGCACAGACAGGGAGATGTTTTAGTTGTTCTCTGCTTCATTATTCTTCCAAAATTCGTCGTATCAACTGAGTTTGTATGATCTGAACTGTGAGATTCTGTTCAGTGAGACAACATGATGTTAAATTGGGGGTCGTGACTCAAAAAGCTTGAGAACTACTGCACTAGTCTGGTATTCAGCTAATTAAATAAAGGTTTACATATTATAGTGGGTTATATTTATTACTAAATAACACAATAAAGACGTGTAAATAAACATTTCCTTTGTAAAATGTAAAATCAAAAACTGTAATATTAATTAATTAATAAATAAATGCAGGCTATTCTTAATGCACTTCATCTTAAAATGAAGCGTAGAAGAAGTTATCTTCTTCCATTTTTCCAGCCGGTGTTATGATGACGGGTTGTTTAGCTCCACGCTCATTTAAACTTGCTGCAATTTCATTTAAACTTGCTGCAATTTCATTTAAACTTGCTGCAATTTTTGTTCAACGCGGCTCAAAATATTATAACATTTTCCAACTTATGTGCTTTCTGCCTCTGATCCTGAGCCTGCATTGCTTTTTGTTTTTTTTGAAGGTTTTTTAGAAGGGGGAGCATGGCTAAAAACGTTTGGGAACCGCTGGACTAACCCATTTATTATTATTATAGTGAATAAAAGGGCAGAAAATAATCAAAAGTGGCCAAGGTGATGCCTTTAAATGTTTATTTTTTGTCCCGAACCTGAAGATCAGCTGAAACCTCCAAAGAGTTGGACAAACCAAACTTAAAGATTGTTTCCACCAATTGGCACAGGTTTTTTTTTAAAGTCGTTGACAGTGAAGAGGGAGCATAAACCCTCTGTTCTTCTTATGAACATTCTTATGTTCTCACACTGCTCAGTGATGTCTGGAGCTCTGAGGAACTGTTTCCTTGTATGAAAATAAACACAGATGGCATCCAGTCATTGTCGTATAATGAAATACAAAGAACACACCAACTCTGCTACCTTTTTGTAGTTATTTTGTATCATTCTGTGTCCCTTCAGCCAATTTGATCATTAACATAATTTATCAGTTCTTATCTGGGGGCTTACTGGTTCCTTCTATTAGGTTCAATTCTAATTCCACAGGTGATAGTCAACTTTAAGTGTTTAAACAAAGGGGGAAGTGAGGGAACGTAGCATAAAGCAAGGAGCTGTGAACTGCATGCCATTTTTAAATTTTGAGATTATTTTCAGAAAAACTCAGATTTTTTTAATATCATCAGCAGGGAGTCACGGGTTCTGCTCTCACACACACTTCTAAATACAGTCCTTCAGACTGTCTGTGTGTGTGTGTGTGTGTGTGTGTGTGTGTGTGTGTGTGTGTGTGTGTGTGTGTGTGTGTGTGTGTGTGTGTGTGTGTGTGTGTGTGTGTGTGTGTCCAGTAATCAGGAAGCATATCTAAGCATTTCTCTGTCCTGTGACTAAATGAGAGCTGTGTCCTCCTGCACCAGACCTGCTGCACACGTTCAGGACTTTTTCACCTGCAAATGATCAAACCAATTGCAGTAAACAGCTGTGTGTGATGTGATTGGATTGGGGGGAAAACAGGAACAAAACACACTAAATGCATTTTTAACATATGAGTAAATGGTTAAAAATGGAGCTTCAACGTGCAGGCGTTCTATCTTCCTGGAAATGTGAGTGTGTCAGAGTGTGAATGCTTGTAATTGGCAGAGCTTAAGATAAACCGAAGTGATTCCAATCTCTGGTAGTCATGTGCAGCCTGCTGGCGCTTCTTTCTGTCTTTTACAAGACTCTGAGTGTAAGTAAGACCTGTGGTAATCACCTCCTTTTATGATTTGGTAATTACAAAAAAATGGCGTAATCAGTGTCTTGGTTTAGTCAAGTTTATTCTTGCCAAATGAAAAGCCAACAAGCACAAATGGGCCACTGAATGTGTGTTTTCCTGGCAGCAAACTCGACTGTATTCTCGCTCCAAATGCGTCTCTGCAGGCTTCGCTCTGCTCAGCGATGGAGAGGAGACTTGGTCCGCTCCCAAATCACTCGAGGTAGTCTTTGCCTCGCAGACAGAGCTGTGCCAGGTAAAAAAAAACAACCCAATGATTGAACAGGAGCCACACAAAAAAATTGCTGAGAATTCCTGATTTAGTCAACACCGTTGATGAAACAAATGCATGTTAAACGATCGTCTTCGGAGGTGGGAAATGTGATGAAATCTCCTGCCGTGATTGGATTAATATAGACATATTAATTGCTGCAGTATCTTATTCATACAGCAGTGTGTCTGAAAGCTGCTTAAAACCAGTGTGTGATGGGTTCAACAGTCTGTCTGAACCCGTCATGATGGAATAAAACGCTCCGGGTTCTTTGCATTTCTTTAAACCAATCTTGGGAGATGCGGAGCCTAAAGATGCAACACTGGTGCACATAAAAACGTGCTGGAGGGAACTTGTTTTGTTGGAACATTTGCTTGTGGCGAGGCAAGTCCTGGCGGCTGTGGCTAAGTTGATAGAGTGGTTGCCCACTGATCGGAGGGTTGGTGGTTCGATCCCCGACCATGGCAGCCTACATGTCGAAGTATCCTTGAGCAAGATACTGAACCCCAAGATTTGAGTTGTGCAATAAGGCCGGCCTGCTTGGTTCTTTAGGTGAATGTTTGTAAAGATATAAAATGAATATCGAGGCCAACTGATCGTACCAGTCAACAACAGTTGGTAGAGTGTTCGCCCAGTGATCGGAGGGTCGGTGGTTCGATCCCCGACCATGCAGCCTACATGTCGAAGTATCCTTGTGCAAGATACTGAACCCCAAATGGCTCCCGATGCTGCGTTCATGCGTTTAAAAAGTCTGCACAGGATGCAGACTTTTCATAGTCTGCCATTGGCAGCCTATTTCAAATGCAATTCTCCATTTCACCAAAAACCTCTGAGTTTGCAACTTATATGCTGAAAATGAAAATGTTTTCATGAAGATTTGAGTTGTGCAATAAGGCCGGCCTGCTTGGTTCTTTAGGTGAATGTTTGTAAAGATATAAAATGAATATCTAGGCCAACTGATCGGTACCAGTCAACAACAGTTGGTAGAGCGTTCGTCCAGTGATCGGAAGGTTGGTGGTTCGATCCCCGACCATGGCAGCCTACATGTCAAAGTATCCTTGAGCAAGATACTGAACCCCAAATTGCTCCTGATGCTGCGTTCATCGGTGTGTGAATGAATTCCCAATGGTGGCAGGTGGCACCAGTGTAGGATAGCCTTGGCCACACTGGGAGTCATATTGGCATCAAAGCCTGGTCCTCGTCTACTCACCCGGTCTTTCCTGAGGCTACAATACATACCAGGTTGACATGGCAGTAAACCTTAAGAAACATGCAGTAATCAACACCCAGACCCAAGGTGCAAACTGCCAACTTTATGCACTATATTGGCACATTTATCAGAACTAAGGCAGGGGTTTGGTAAAATGGTTAATGGTAAATAGATTGCACTTATCTTGTGCTTTTATCCCAAGCACTTTACACTACACACTACGCTCATTCACCCATTCACACACACATTCATACTGGTGGCAGAGGCTACCAGGGCACACTGGTGCCACCTGCCACCATTGGGAATTCATTCACACACCGATGAACACAGCTTCGGGAGCAATTTGGGGTTCAGCATCTTGATCAAGGATACTTCCACATGTAGGCTGCCATGGTCGGGGATCGAACCACCAACCTTCCGATCACTGGACGAACGCTCTACCAACTGTTGTTGACTGGTACCGATCAGTTGGCCTAGATATTCATTTTATATCTTTACAAACATTCACCTAAAGAACCAAGCAGGCCGGCCTTATTGCACAATTCAAATCTTCATGAAAACATTTTCATTTTCAGCATATAAGTTGCAAACTCAGAGGTTTTTGCTCAAATGGAGAATTGCATTTGAAATAGGCTGCCAATGGCAGACTATGAAAAGTCCTGTGAGCCAGATTATAGCCCTGAATTTCAGCCAGATCAGTTGTTGTTGATGTGCAGTTTGAGGTCTCGACCCCAGATTAAATCAATCTGCTTTATATTTATTTATTTATTTATTTATTTATTTTTATCTATTTTTTTCCCCAATGTGTCCATTCTAAGCTCCATGTTGTCTGATGTGTGTTGTGTCGACTATTTATGTATTGACTATTTGTTGCTGGCCGTGTGGGCCGTATGAACCACAACAACCTGCTGCTCAAAATGAATTGGCCCTTGTGGGATTAATAAAGTTGTTTGAATTTGAATTTGGACGATCACTTGGATTGCTCATTGGTTGTTTTACAGTTTTAGATTAGATTAGATTACACTTTATTGATCCCACAACGGGGAAATACACTTGCCACAGCAGCAAAAACAGAAGCAAAAGGTGTGAATATAAAAAGTAGTTTTTTTAAAATCAAAAATATAAAGACAGATCAAGATTATATGAAAAATTATGTAGGGTATTGTAATGATAAGTGCTAACAAAGGTGTGGTGGTGTTCTGAATAGAAACTACAACATGATCAGGTGTTGTAGAGTCTGACAGCAGCAGGATTAAAGACCTGAGGAAGCTCTCCTTCTTACACCATGGGTGATACAATAAGCAGTCCCACAGTCCAGTTTTCCTCATGACTGCTGTCTAAAGCTCTGTTATATATAGTCAGGCGGCTTAGCTAAATAAAGGGGACACGCCGGACAAAAGCACCAAATTTTTTCCACATGCTCTCTATCACCATAAGTTTCAATTTTTGGTAGGAGCCACTTCATCAAGATTGCAGATCGGAGATGGCAGCCATATAAAGTCTATGAGAACCAATAAATCTTCCAAACCACTTCGAAGGTCAATCTTGGTGTCAAAATATACATTTACTGGGTCAAAGAATCATTTAAAGCTATTGAGAATATCACTAGATGATTATTAAAATAGGTCATATAAAGTGCATGTATTTTGAAAAATTGATAAAATGCACAAAATGTGCAAGTGGCTGTGGTGCAAGGTGCTCAGGCAAGAAGGCACACTGGAATTGCAAAGATCTTTGTAGTTGTAAATGTAATAAATCATAAAAGATCAAATGATCAATATTGCCTTGTGATGTTCTCAATAGCTTTAAATGATTCTTTTACCCAGTAAATGTAGATTTTGACACTAAAATTGACCTTCGAATTGGCTTGGAAGATATGTTGGTTCTCATAGACTTTATATGGGTGCCATCTCCGATTTGCAATCTTGATGAAGTGGCTCCTACCAAAAATTTGTGGTGCTTTTGTCCGACGTGTCCCCTTTCTTCTTCAATCTGGTCCTAAGCTGCCTGACTAATACTGTAGTCAGCTTGTTTAAATATTACTATAATAGTATTTTACATGTTGTGGCTTTGCTGCAGAACAAACAGACACATTTTCTCCATCTTCAGCCTCCGGCAGCTGATTATTTTTAAGAGAGTAAACACTTCTCTATGGCTGTCAACACTGAAGCAACACTCATGTTTTTCAATTTTCAAAGGACAAAACCAACCGGTAGTTCTGCTTTTCCTTCGCTGTGAGTGTGGAGCTCTCAGGTTCTGACTGTGCTGAAAGGCTCAATAAAAACATGCAGTTTGTGTTAAAACAATGCACCAGATTAATAAACTTCACCCTGTCTTCCCAGCTTTAACGGGCTGATAGTTGATTGAACGCAGTGTGAAGAGTCTGTATTCTTTTATTATTTTGGGAGTAACACATCTGTCAGTACATGCCGATCCTGCCCAGCACCTGGCCCACAGACGCGGATCTTGTTGAACTGCTTTTCTGTAATGGTTTATGTTCGGGCACGTTCCTCCACCTGCACCACCCTTCTTACACCATGAAACATGCAGATTTATTTAAAGACACAGAATCTGCAAAGACCCTGATCACTCCACTTTAACCCATAAGAACCTACGGTGACACGGGTGTCACAAACATTTTAAATGTTCTAGTAATGTTCATGTATTCATGTATTTTCTCAAGTACATAAGTGTGTTTTTCAGTGTTTTACAGTTACAGTAGCTTGTTGAGGAGCCGTCAATTGAGGCACTGTTATTTATATTTATTTATTATTGATTTATTATTACTTATTATTGTTACTTAAAACAAATCTGAAATGGAATTTGCTGTCTAACAGCACTATTAATGTCACATCTTTTATATTTGTTGTGGAGAGGCAAAGAAAAAGGCAAAAGGTGTCGAGTTTATTCATTCAAAAATAAGAAATATCATAAACATAAATTCCATAAATGCCCAATGTAACGTATATGTCACATCACAGAGCTTTGACATTTAGGTGTGTATAGCTGTGGTATATCCTCCATAATGTTCCTTTAAAGATAACTGGGTCTGGGTTCTTATGGGCTAATATATCCTTGCTTCTCCTTGAAACAATGTTTCTGGGACACACAGAGCTGCTGTCACACACACACACACACACACACACACACACACACACACACACTGCGCTGCCCAGTAGCAGCAGTGGCGCTCCCACTCTGCTTGGCCTGGTTTCTCCTCCTGAGCGGAGACTGGACTCGGGGCCTGGAGCCAGAGGCTGAACATCAAAGCACCTAATGGCTCGTACTTTCCTGAGCTCATTACTGATCGCTGCACATACGAGAGCGAGAAATCAAGTGGATTGTAAAGAGGTCTTTATATCAGAAACTATTGATCTTTTTAGCGCTAACTGCTGGCTGCGTTTCTTACTTTTAGAGCTCGGTCTCATAAACGACGTCTGTGTTCTTTGAGCTGGAGATATGCAACAATCAAGTGAACAAATGTTATCATGTTGAGGTATTTTATATTTGTAAGACATACACTACCGGTCAAAAGTTTAAGAACACACCAACTTTTCCAGAATTTAATTGAAAATGATGCAGTTTAATGTCTCAGTGTACTCTGAAATTAATGCACATTTGCAACATTTAAAATTCTTTATTGAGCATGATAGTGTTTTGAAAGTAAAAAAAAGATTCAAAATCACATTTTATGTTGGACTAAAGGGCTAAAAAAAGACACAAAATGACTAAAAAAAGACACCAAAAGACACAAAATGACTAAAAAAAGACACCAAAAGACACAAAATGACCAAAAAAAGACACAAAATGACTTACAAAGACATGAAAAGAATTCAAAAATGGACAAAATAGCCCAAGACTCCATAGAGTTAAGTTGTTAACCCATTTCTTGTTCCCTGAAAAAGGCCTTCTTGTATAATTCTGAAATGTGCATTATTTTCCAGTTTTGGTTAAGCTTACCTTTTTTTATTTACCTCTGGCAGTTCACCACTTACCTTTGTACCCTTTCAAGCTGTTCATTTGACTTGAACTGCTTGAATTTCAATAAAAAACTGGAAAAATTGGAGTGTTCTAAAACTTTTGACCGGTAGTGTATATTTAGTGCAATGTTTTGGGTGGAACTTCATGAGACAGAAAAAAGAAAATAATACGACTACTCCTTTTGTAAACAACAACTGCTGCTCCAAAAATTCCCCCCAGGTTAAATAAAGTTTAAAGCGACATTTTATCTGAAGAAAACAACCAAAATCCTGAGCTTCCTCTTGCAACAAATAACTTCCTGCACACAGCCTGAAGCCCGAGGCTGGAATCCATCCTGACAGGCCTCCACTTCCTTCACAGGGAGCCGCTTCATGCAAAGACTTGAAGTGGACACTGAAGGGAGTGGAGGATAAGAGGATGATGCTGTGTCAGGACTCCATGAACAAATGGGACGACACTAAGCAATGTGCGTGTGGAGGGATTGCTCAACCTGAGTTGATGTTTAGTTTAGTTTAGTTTATTTTATTATTAAGATCCCCATTAGCTGCAGCAAAGCCACAGCTATTCTTCCAGGGTCCAACAGTATCAAATATACAGTTAAAAACACAAAACATAATGAAAATAAAAAATAAAACAAAACAAAAAATTATTCACATATTAATCCATATTACACACATTTCTACATATATGTATACATCATTACAAAATCTACTAACACATAATACATATGTTGTAGGGCTGGGCGATATGGCCCTAAAAGAATATCACGATATTTTAGGCTATTTTTGCGTTAACGATATTCTTGACGATATTACCAAATACTTAAAAAGATATAGAAAATATGATTTTTTTTTTGTCTGTATAAATAAATAAAAATCTGACATGTAGTTTGAAGTGCAAATCTCAACAGTTGCCAAATACAAAAAATTACTCTTGAGTATGAGCAAATAATAAAAATAACCATTTAGGGGTTCCGGGGGCATATTTTAATGAAAAGGAGAATAAAGGTTCTCGTATGTTTTATTTAAGGCATCTTATTTTGACAGTCTTCTTGTAAATTATGTGGTGGATTCTCTTAACACACTGTGCTTTTATTTTGGAAGCTGCATGTGTTTAGTGACAGGGAGTAAGTAGCTTTTTGTGATTAAAACAACTTTAATTGTTAGCTAATGTTAACCTTTCACCACTACATCAAGAAGTAGGAATGTTGCCAATATCACGATATGCATTTTTTTTAACCATGAAAAAAATATACCGATATTATCGTGAACGATACGATATGGCACACCCGTAGTGCTGAGTCTGTTGAAGAAGACGAGGGCTGACCTTCTTCTGATCCTTTGAAGGAAAGAGAGTGATGTGGTCTGATGTGGTCTGACCTCCCTCGAGTCTCTGTCCCCGTTTGCCTGCCACTACTTGTCATCATTTTCAGGGATGAGTGCAGTTTTCTGTAATCTCTCTCTAATCTGAGAATCTAATGGCCCACCATGGATTATTTGAGACTAAAGCCGGTATTTTATTAAATTTAGAGGAGAGTTGAAGGACAGTGCGAGGCTGCACAAACATGACAGCTCAGAAATAATTAATGATTGGCATAATTAATTAGTTAATGATCTGAAATGGCCATGTAAGAGGGTTATATCCCTTTTTCTATTCATCTGTAATCAGCACTGAGTTGATCGGTTTGAGTTTCAAATCATTGTTTATCTGTCTGACCCAAAACTTCACTCTTGGGAATTTAAGGATGCCTCTTTTATGAATAAAAATGTGTGCCAATTTAAAGTATATTATGTGTTAATCAGTGTGTGAGCAAATCAAAGGTTAGTAAAGTTAGTTTGCACATAAGACTGACTGTCTGTATGAAGCAAGATTAACATACAACTTTGAATGATGTAGCTACACGAATATCACAACAAATACACTTAAAAACACACATATAAACCAAATCATTTATTACAGGTCAAATCCGGTCAAATTCGGTAAACTGAGAGAGCTACCAGACTTTGTTGCTCCTCAATGAAGCTCATTCTGGAAAGGCGTTAAAACAATTAAACATGTTTAAACACAGCCGTAAAATCCAACTTTTTGTGGCATCCATGTTGTTTCTACATTATCACTTAAAGCTCATGAACACACCAAAGTAAAACTTCCCAACTCAGAAAATGGGACAACCTGGTCTCACAGAAATCCGTGAAATAGCCACGGATTTTGCTCAAATTTCCGTGAAACTGACACGGATTTCGCTACAATGCAAGTTAATGCCAGTCATATCCCGTGGCTATTCCAACACACAAAGTGATTATGTACATTCACTGAGTGAATATTTAGAAAATAAAAAATATATTTCTCGCTAGAAATGTGATCAAAATCCATTTTTATGCAGAAACTAAGTCAAAATATTGTTTTTTCACTAAAAATGAGAGAACTGTCCGCCATGTTTTTTGTTCTGACCGCCGGGACCTTGAAAGTCACGTGACTTGGAACAAACCAATAGCCACGGGATATGACTGTCATTAACTTGCATTGTAGCGAAATCCGTGTCAGTTTCACGGAAATTTGAGTGATTCCGTGGCTATTCCACAGATTTTGAGTTAAGCGAAATCCGTGGCTATTTCACGGATTTCTGTGAGACCAGGTTGAAATAGGATCATCTGAGCAGCACTTAAATACTTTTACTCTGCACCAAAACCAGAAGGAAACAAGCATTTACCTTCTTTCAAATGGTTGAGTTGACTTTATGTTGCAACTGTAACTGTTACTGTTACTGGAGCTTTGCTGCCATTCTGGGAGTCAGAAATCCTCCCCAGAGTCTGGTGTGAGCGTTTTTTCCCACTCATAATTACAGTGTGAGCAATGTGGCGTTATACCTGCTAACCATGTTAGCATGTTAGCTCACAGCTCCCTCTCAGAGCTGTTTGTTTTTCTCGTGTTCCTCCTGTTTTCTGACTCCTTGTTGCTAGGCAGCTTTCTCCCGTTTTCACACCTTCTCTCCCATTCACACAGGCTCATAAAATCCATCTTGTTACTGCTGTTTGGCTCCTTCCTCCCTCCTCCTCCTCATTCTCTCTCAGCTCTGTCACCCCTCTCTGTGCCCTCAGTTGTTGCTCAACCCCTTAAAACCCCCCCAGTCCTCCATCCTGCCAGCTTCCACCTCCACTTCTTTCCCCCTTTTTTTACCCTCTTTTTGCTAGTTCCTCCTTCTCCCACACAGTGAACAGAGGCCTCAGTGTGCGGGGTGACGGGGCGATTGGTGGGGGAGGAGGAGGCGCGCAACAAAAGCCTCAGTTGGAGGTTTGTGTGGATGACATCATGGTCCTCTTGGGAGCCATTATCATCAGCATGCTTGACCTTCCACGTGTAAGAAACAGAAAGTTGTTTGCATCAACCAGCTGCAGCATGTGTTAAATTTAAAATAGAGTGTTTGCAGTGGCATTTAAACCCGCAGGAATGCCAGTAAACTGCAGCCGTGTTTGCGCGGAACCAGCCTCAGTGGTTTCATTGAGGTTGTGGTGGTCTTTAGTCTCATAATGGAGCCGCCCAGACAAACCATTCACAGGCTGCAGCCATCTCAGCTGGTCTCCCCGATCTCTGGGGTGTTTGTTCGTGAGAATGTGGGGGGTTGTCGTGAGGAATGCTCTCTCTTACACACACACAACTTGAAATGTGTTAAATGGAGTGTGTGAGTGTGTGTGTGTGTGTGTGTGTGTGTGGGGCACCAAGCCAAGCCCCTCTCTGAACAGCCACTCTTTGTGGACACAGGAAGTATGGTGATGGTCACAGGGATTTCCAGCCAACGTTTTCATGAAAAACAACACAAGACCAAACCAGTGACAGAGCAGCGGCTCCTCGGCTCTCTGTGAGCTCTTTATACCTCCAACTGGGGACCAAAGTGAGAACGTGAACCAGAATGGGAGATAAAGTAGTCTGAAGCATTGGCAGAGTGTGTCCTTTCTTCGAGCCTGCATGAAGTATAGAGTTGTAATATGCATTTAGATCTGAATCAAGCAGGGGTCGAGGGTCACAGTTGTGCAAAAAAATCACATGGCGCCTGCACATGGACTCCAAGCCACAAAATCGGAACATCGTTTAAAAAATTATTATTTTTAAATCGATATATTTGGGTGTGCACGGTCGAGAATTGACTTTTTGGTGGTAATGCCACTATGCAGAAGAATTACCAGGCAAAATGTTTTTAAGCTATGTCGTGGCAATTTTAACAACTGCACTAAGTTAATGGGTGAGCCGGCCAAACACAAAGCACTCAATACTCTGTTCAGCAAGTTTTATTAGCACATTCGTATTCCATACACCGCACAATTCCAAATGGCTATTTTACAGTACAACAAAGTCCCATACACCGCTCGACTTATGGTGTTATCAGAGTTAAGGCCCTAGTGAGTTCCCACAATGCCTTGTGTCTTGAATATCAAGTAGGTCACCGCCTACTTCTTGTACCACCATGACAGGAAGTACCAAATTTCCTTCACAGCTATAAAATAACATAATATGCAGTGTTATTAAAACCAGCTGGTCCTATTTGTTGAGATAATAAAAACAAACTTTATATCACAGTAACAATACTTTAAACCAGTTGAATTAACAGAATAACCGTATTGTGATATATAACATACCATCACGTTTCATTTTTTTAGTGATGTAATGTTTGTTTTGTTTGTTTTTTAAATATTTCTCAAACTATTACATATATGATATATAACCAGGGTGCAAAATTGTATATACTATGAATATAAAATTAATAAAATTTTATTTTAAAAAAACAGTCAAAAAAATCACTTATGAGACTAAATTGCTGTTTTGTTTCATTTTATTCTGAATTTCTGACCAAATCAGAAAGTCGTTGTGTTTCAGAGGTCTTTAGTTCACAGACTGAACAATAACTGATAGTGGATAATGAAAAGAATAATTAGTTGCAACAATATAATAATCGATAGCCCAAATAATATCCCAGCAGCCTGCAGATACACTATATGGACAAAAGTATTTGGCCACACCTGTTATTTACTGAATTCAGGTTTTTCAATCACACCCCTTGCCACAAGTGTTTAAAGTCAAGCACGTAGCCATAAAGTCTCGATTTACAAACATTTGTGATGCAAAATGGGTTGTTCTGAAGAGCTCAGTGACTCCAAGCGTGGTATTGTGATGAGATGCCACCTTTGCAATAAGTAGTTTGGGAAATTTCATCCATGCTGGATATTCAACGTCAACTGTAAGTGATATTAGAAGAAAGTGGAAGCATTTAGGAAGAAAAGTAACTCAGCCACGGAGCGAGAGACCACGTTGAATCACAGATCGGGGTCAACGACTGCGTAAAAGTCACCAATGTTCTGCTGATTCCATAGCTGAAGAATTCTGAACGTCCACTGCCATTTATTTGAGCACAAAAATTGTGTGGCGGGAGCTTCATGGAAGGGATTTCCATGGGTGAGCAGCTTTACATCACCAAGTCCAATGACAAGGGCCAGATGGAGTTGTGTAAAGCACATCGTCACTGGACTGTGGAGCATTGGAAACATGTTTGGCAGTCAGATGGTGGAGTCTGGGTTTGGCAGATGCTAGGAGAACGTTACCTGTCTGACTGCATTGTGCCAAAATGAGGTTTGGTGGAGGAGGATAATGGTATAGGACAGTTTTTCAGGGTTTGGGTGAGGCCCCTTGTCTCCAGTGAAGGGCTATGTTAATGCTTTGGCATAACAAGACATTTTGGACAATGCTACGCTTCCAACTTTGTGGCAACAGTTTGGGGAAGGCCCTTTTCTGTTCCAACATGACTGTGTCCCAACGCACAAAGCAAGGTCCATGAAGAAATGGTTTCATGAGTTCTGCTTGGGGCGGCTGTGGCTCAGTTGGTGGAGCGGTCGCACACCGATTGGAAGGCCGGTGGTTTTGATCCCTGACCATTCTCTATTTCAGCAAAAATCTGGCTCACAGGATGCAGACTTTTCATAGTCTGCCATTGGCTCCATTTGAGCAAAAACCTCTGAGTTTGCATCTTATATGCTAAAAATGAAAATGTTTTCATGAAGATTTGAGTTGTGCAATAAGGCCGGCCTGCTTGGTTCTTTAGGTGAATGTTTGTAAAGATATAAAATGGATATCTAGGCCAACTGATCGGTACCAGTCAACAACAGTTGGTAGAGCGTTCGTCCAGTGATCGGAAGGTTGGTGGTTCGATCCCCGACCATGGCAGCCTACATGTTGAAGTATCCTTGAGCAAGATACTGAACCCCAAATTGCTCCTGATGCTGCGTTCATCGGTGTGTGAATGAATTTCCAATGGTGGCAGGTGGCACCAGTGTGCCCTGGTAGCCTCGGCCACCAGTATGAATGTGTGTGAATGGGTGAATGAGCGTAGTGGAGATTGCGAGCCAGGCCTTCTTGTCCAACATCAGGCACAAATTCCCACAGAAACCTTGTGGAAAGCCTTCTGAGGAGAGTGGTAGCCGTTATATCTGCAAAAGGGTGACTAACTCCATATTAAAGTTTATATATTTGAATATAATGTCATTACAGTCCCTGTTGGTATAATGGTCAGGCGTCCAAATACTTTTGTCCATATAGTGTATACTGTAATCTACACTGCAAAAAAAGAAAAGTTGGGTGAACTCAAAACTTCAAGGCAACAAACTTCGATAAAATTTTAAGTTGGACAATTAAACTAAATATTTTAAGTTTTGTTTTTGAGTTTTCTCAACTCTGAATTCAGATTTTTATCAACTCAACTGTAAGTTGTACTAACTTATAATTTTACATTGTAATAACTTTTAATCCTTACTTCTGCTAACTTCTGCAATGTGCTGAATTGGCACGATTGTAACGCCGCTATGAAATGTCAGCTAATGTTGCGACCACAATTTTGAGTTAGCATTGATACGCTAATGGCTACTCTTGTAGCTGTAACAAGCAGCACTGCTAGCATCAGTTAGCCGCTAGCATCAGTTAGCCGCTAGCATCAGTTAGCCGCTAGCATCAGTTAGCCGCTAGCTTTCGCTAATGACCGAATTTCACAGCTTTCCCGCATTTCCCAACAAAGAAATAAGAGTTATCAGAACTATTGTCCCTTGTTGTGAACCCCAACTTAAAGATATAAGTAACAACAACTCACCAACTTGTTTTTGAGCAGACAACTGGCTTCCTTTGTTGTGCTAACTTACATTATTGCCCTAAATGTCAATCATTTATATTTCCAAGTTTTACCAACTTAAATCACTGTTTTAGGCCAAAAAATACAAGTTGGCTTTTTTGCAGTGTATGTGTGCAGCAGTCTCAGAGCCACACCTCTGTTAATGGACATGAAACCACATCAGACAAGGAGGAGCAGCACTAAAAATATGCATATACTGTGTGTGTATATATATATATATAACTTTTACATAAGAGCATGGTGATGTGGGGTTTCCGCCAACATGCCTGGGTCGGCGGTTGTTGTTTTTATGGCCGTCATCAGTCTTTGAAGCTGGCAGACACAGCTGGATTCAGGATATTAAGAGTCTCGTATCCAACAGAAGCAGCAGCAGAAACACTTTTAGTCTCCAGATCCGAAAAAACATCTT
Organism: Centropristis striata; assembly: GCF_030273125.1. Classification (NCBI taxonomy): domain Eukaryota; kingdom Metazoa; phylum Chordata; class Actinopteri; order Perciformes; family Serranidae; genus Centropristis; species Centropristis striata. Next base: position 37,438,804 of record NC_081526.1, on the reverse strand, counting down.
TGTGCTCAAACTGCAGAAGGCTGAATGTGGAAGAGTCGGTGCTGACGTGTGGATGGATGTCTAATAAATGCTTCCAAGTGTCACAATTTACTAAGAATAGCCTCTTCTCTGATGCTGGACGAAGATAAAAATGAGTAAAGTTAAAATAAATGGAACACTCTGTCAGCTGTGTGTGTGTTTGCATGTGTGTGTGTGTTCTTCAGCAGCGGAAAATTGATGTTTAAGTCATTATACAGGGAGAAAATAAAACTTTTCCAGACACACTGCATGAGTTCAGATGGTAGACAGTTCCATGTGTGTACACAAATAAAGACAATACATCTTTCACAGCTTTCACCCATTATACAGCAGCTTTCTGTGTGGTGGATTCATCTGAAAACACTAGTCTTGTGTTTTATTTTGAAAGGAGTAAATGGTCCTGATGTAAGGATGTCAGTGTTCCCCACAAATTAAGCAGAAATGCCATTCATCTGCTGCTTTCTGCTTCTTAAATTTAAAATTTTCCTGCTTTATTTCTGTCACATATAACAGTCGGCTAGATATCTTTTGTTTTTGTGCTGATGGAGGATCGGAGGACTGGCAGGTTGGAGGATTAGCAGGTTGGACGGCTTAAAACAGGACAGAGCAACTGTCAACTGCAAAAGGGCAATGAACTGCACTATGCAATTATACTTTAAAACTAATCTGCACTTTCATCTGCATTCCCAAGCCAACTGATGAAAAATAAACACTTAACTGACTAAAAAAACAACTTTTTTTGCAAGCTGCTAAAATAATTTGAACACACGAGAAACATGCTGCAGGTTTTTGTGCCGTTGTGACTTTTTATGTTTTTTATTGTCATTTTATTTGTCAGTATAGCTGGTGACATTATACAGGTTTCATATCATTGAGATATCATAATTATGGTGTAATTCTAAAGGCACCAAAAAGTAATTTGGGCTGTTAGTAATGGCTGTTTCCAGTTTCGTTTTGCTGCAAATTAATAGATTCTTTTTTTCAATATAAGGTCAAAAAAGTGTCCATTGCACAAGGTCTTAAATTTATTGTTTTGAACAAACAAACGGTCCAAAACTTATAGAGCAGCATGGAATCCTCCCTTTTTAGATGCCCGAAACAGTGAATCTTTGGCATTTTTGCAAGAAAAATATCATATATATATATCAATTCAATAGGCATAAAATGACTGAATCATATCCGAAACTCATCAGATGATGCCTGTAATGGACAATTTTTGTGTTATTAGGATGTCCACTGGGGCTGTGCCATATTTAAGTTGTGTTAACCCTTTATTGGGCAAAGAACTATATTTGGTAACTTCTGGTAATATTTCGAGAAAAGTTGCAAATTTACTAGATTAAAGTGGCAAATCTACAAGAAAAAAAGTCACAGATTTAAGAGATTTAAAGTGGGGAAAAAAGCAACTTTTTTCTCCCAGATTCACCACTTTAAATCTCATAAATCTGCGCATTTTTTCTCGTAGATTTGCCACTTTAATCTCGTAAACGTTTTTCTCAAAATATTATTTTCGTATGTTTTTTTTTTTTTTACACATTCTGGCAGTATGTAATATCCTCCAATATTCTCTAGGGTTGAAATTTGGAATTTGCAAGTATTTCAATGAGTGCCCTAATAAGGGTTAAAGTGGTGAATCTACGAGAAAAAAGTGGCTTTTTCCCCACTTTTTTTTCTCATAAATCTGCAACTTTTTTTTTCTTGTGGATTTGCCACTTTAATCGAGTAAATTTGCAACTTTTCTCGAAATATTACCTGAAGTTATCAAATATAGTAATATTTCGAGAAAAAAGTTGCAAATTTACTAGAATAAAGTGGCAAATCTACGAGAAAAAAAGTCGCAGATTTAAGAGATTTAAAGTGGCAAATCTGTGCCAAAAAAGTCGCAGATTTACGAGAAAAAAGTGGGAAAAAAGCAGCTTTTTTCTTCCAGATTCACCACTTTAAATCTCATAAATCTGTGCATTTTTTCTCGTAGATTTGCCACTTTAATCGAGTAAATTTGCAACTTTTTTCTCAAAATATGAGTGCCCTATTAAGGGTTAATCACAAAAAGCTACTATTACTTCCTGTCGCTAAAAAAATGCTGTTTTCAAAATAAGGGCACAGAATCCACCAGAGAACTTACAAGAAGACTATCAAAATAAGATGAATAAAACATACAATAACCTTTATTCTCCTTTACAATATTTCATTAAAATATGATTATGATCAGTGTATATGATGGAGTATCGCCCACCCCTACTGTCCACATGGTCTGAAATGCAGCAGTAACCTTTGTAAAGCAGCTAACATCTATTTCACTGACTTGTTTTTTAACTCGTCCTATCTCCGTCCCTGCAGGCAGCCGTCCCACGGTCCAGTATGTGGCGTCCCTGTCCGAGCTGCCCCAGGCCCTGCAGCCGTACTACACCCAGGGCTACGTCCTGGCGGCGCTGCACCCCATCATCCTGTCTGTGGGCCGGACCCGCTCGCTGCCCTTCAGCCTGCTCTACAGAGCCATTCTGGCCCGTCCCAGACCCAGGTACACTAATCAGAACCCTCTCTAACCTAAAACCTGAAATCAAGCTCTATTTGAACTACTTATCCATTTTAATTTATCCTTACTTTGAAGGATTTCCTTCTTGTTGTATGTTTAGGCACATATTTATAATCTTGATTTAACCCTTTATCAGGCAAAGAACTATATTTGGTAACTTCAGGTAATATTTTGAGAAAAAGTTGCAAATTTACTAGATTAAAGTAGCAAATCTACAAGAAAAAAGTCACAGATTTAAGATATTTAAAGTGGCAGATTTACGAGAAAAAAGTGGGCGAAAGAAGCAACTTTTTTCTCCCAGATTCACCACTTTAACCCTTAATAGGACACTCATTGAAATACTTGCAAATTCCAAATTTCAACCCTAGAAAATATTGAAGGATATTACATAGAATCTGCTACTTTTTTTGGCGCAGATTTGCCACTTTAATCTAGTAAATTTGCAACTTTTTTCTTGAAATATTACTGATTGACTAAAATTTCACAGTTTAATGTCTTTATTCAGTACCAAATACTGAATAAGTTAATTTTTTAGGACTTAAAGTAAGTGAAATTCTAAAAATGTTCAGTTTAGTAGGGTGTGAAATTAATATTTTGAGAAAAAAGTTCATGAGATTAAAGTGGCAAATCTACGAGAAAAAAATGTGCAGATTTATGAGATTTAAAGTGGTGAATCTGGGAGAAAAAAGTAGCTTTTTTCCCACTTTTTTCTCGTAAATCTGCGACTTTTTTGGCGCAGATTTGCCACTTTAAATCTCTTAAATCTGCGACTTTTTTTCTCGTAGATTTGACACTTTAATCTAGTAAATTTGCAACTTTTTTCTAGAAATATTACCTGAAGTTACCAAGTATAGTTCTTTGCCTGATAAAGGGTTAATAATGTTAGTTATATAAAATGATAATGGACCAGGAATAGACCCAGTTTCTGTTGGTTCTCCCTGTAAGACTGTAAGCAGGGATCATCTAGACATAAAGATCTAGTTAAAGTAAAGATCAACAGTATTAAATTGAATTAAATCCAGTAGAGATTAGTGTAAACATGCTGTGTGAGCGTCCACATGTTCACCTCCACACGCTCGAGTAAAGAGATGAATGATGGATGAAGCCAGCTGCATATTTAATGAGGTGCTGTGTTGGAGGTCAGACTGGTGTTCAGGAGACGATGTTTTGGTTTCACTTCTTGATTTCTATTGGTTAGAAATCCACCCAACAACAGGGTCCCCCAGCGGCCAATGGGGACACAGTATCTCTGATCCCTGAGGTTTGATTGGCTGGGTCGCTGTAACTACGATGATGATTTTTATTTCATGAGATGGTAGTAAAAGTTAATTTTTAATGATGGTTTTATTCAGAAAAAAAAAGAAAGGCTGCTTCTTTATATTTAAACTTAAAATATGGAGGGCATTATTATATATTATTATAGACAATTATTGAACTCCACAGCAAATAAAATGTATAAATACAATATAAGATCAATATATAAATATGATACTGTACTGCAGAATAAATTACCCAGCAGTATAAAGTAGCCACCATCATTTAAATGCTGCAACCACAGAATTTACAAGAAGACTGTCAACATAAGATGCCTAAATAAAACATACAATAACCTTTATTCTCCTTTACAATATTTAATTAAAACATGCAATAATAAGATCAGTGTATATGATGGAATAGTGGCCTTAGAAGATGTGAGAGGCACCAAATATGGGCTTTCATGAGAAAAAAATCTCCCCCTAGCCAGATATTTTCCAACGCTGTCTGGCTGCTCCATGGTCCAACGACTGAGCAAGATGGGCAATTTGGCGGCCATTATGATATGCAAATGAGAGTCAAAAACTCAAAATTTTACCATTTTTTTTGGATGCAGCACCCTTCAAATAAGTAAAGTAGGCCAGTTCCTGACTTGTACCCATAAATGCTCCTCACTTAACTTAACTTGCATTGTAGCGAAATCCGTTTCAGTTTCACAGAAATTTGAGTGATTCCGTGGCTATTCCACGGATTCCTGTGAGACCAGGTTCTTTTGTTTGAACCACTGAGTAATCTTGCTGCAGCATTCTGAGTTGACTGACGGCGGTCTAGAGCGGAGATACTTAGTGAGGAGAAAAGTGAGTTACAGAAATCAATACGAGATGAGATAGATGCATGTATGAGCATCTCAAGTTCAGCTTTTGAAACTACAGATCTCAGTTTACTGATGTTGCTAAGATGGAAAAAACAAGATGTGGTCATGTCATGTAGGAGTTAATTCACATACAGAGTAGAGACGTGGAATAGGATCACAATCAATCAATCAATCAATCAATCAATCAATCAATCAGACTTTTCATACAAGAGAGATGCAACACAAAGCGCTTTACATAAAAAAGAAAGGAGAAAATAATGATAATAAAAAGATTCCGACTAAATGGAAACAGTCGTTTATGTTTTAGTGTCTGCAGCTCGCTGACAGTCACATGACCTCTGACCTCCAGCTGGACCCCCCAGACCCCTCTGATAGGTGTTTCCTGTGTGTTTCAGTAAACAGATGGCGTCGATGTGCTACAGCGTGCCGATCCTGAAGGTGGAGGAGTGGCCGCTACCTGGAGACTCTCTGACCGGAGACACGGTGCGGGCGCTCATCGACAGGGTCAGTGATGTCATCAGCACGCAAATAAAACATGAAAACAAAGGTCCTTTAGGCCAGCTGTTCTCAACCTTGGGGTCGGGACCCCAATTGGGGCCGCGAGATGATTTCTGGGGGTCGCCAAATCATTTTGGAAGTCAGCTCTGTCTCCACTGTGTTAAAGTGTTTTAGTCTTTTTGGTCATTTCATGTCTTTTTTTGGTCATTTTGTGTCTTTTTTTGGTCATTTTGTTTCTTTTTTTTGTCATGTTATGTCATTTTTTTTGTCATTTTGTGTCTTTTTTGATCATTTTATGGTCAATTTGTGTCTTTTTTGGTCATTTTGTGTCTTTTCTTAGTCAATTTGTGTCTTTTTTGTCATTTTGTGAAAAAAAAAAGCTGCTTTTTTCTCACTTTAAATCTCTTAAATCTGTGACTTTTTTTTCTTGTAGATTTGCCACTTTAATCTAGTCAATTTGCAACTTTTTTCTCGAAATATTACCTGAAGTTACCAAATATAGTTCTTTGCTTGATAAAGGGTTAAATGAATATATAAACCAACATATCAAATAATGGTATAAATAAGAGTTATGGCAGTTAAATTTCTGGTGTTGATAAAATACTAATAGTCTTGTTGTGACACTGATCTGATGTTTCAGTGTTTCTGTCTCCGGCAGGTGAACAGCAGCGCTCGCGGCGGCGTTCGCTTCGTGGGCTCGGTGCTGCAGCAGGTGAGCGGGGTCACTAACGGCAGAGTCCACAGCCCCAAGAGAGGCTGCCGCTCCCCCCCCCACTCCCCCCCTCGTACTCCGCCCGGCGACAGAGAGCTGGAAGAGAACACCTACAGTCCAGGTGAGACTCAGCACTTCTCTTTTGAGTTTGAGTTTATTTATTTAAAACAGGGACAATACATATTAATTAACATATACCTGTAAATATGCAATGATGTCAATACCATAACCATAGCAATAAAATCAATAAAACAACGATAACAACAAGTTGGCAGTTGGCCTTCATGGCCAGAATGAGCAGGAGGAGAGAAAACGTGTCCTTGAGCACAATAGAACAGAAAATAAAAAGAAAAGCAAGAACAATAAAAAGTATAGTGGATTTTAGGAGATGTTTTAATATTTCACCGTGGATCAATTCATGAGAAACCCCTCTCACAGGACATTTACGGCTCTGTAACGTCTCCTTCCACTATGAACATGCCCTAAACTCTTAACCAAAAAAAAAAAAAAGAAAAACACTGAAGGGAACGTTGTAGCTGGTGTCAATTATTTTATTTCATTTTTTTCCATTTGAGGCCTCTATTGATGTTTTTAAATGAAGCTTTGAATGTTTGTTGTCATATTTATGACATCCTTAAACAGAATCCGTCATACACATTAAACTGCCAAACTTCACAGCATCAATAAACATGTTTCCAGCCTTTACAAAGGACAGATTTGGTCCTTTTAGTGAATGGTGGCTTCCTTCTGTCCTTCCCCAAGAAAATGTGAAGGTTTTTAACTTAAAACTTCTACTAAAATGTTTGCCCTGTATATCAAAAGAGCAAATATATATATATATATATATGAAGATCATTCTCACTGGACTGCACTTTAAAAAAAAGTAATTGTGCACAAAAATGAAACGTCATTATTGTACAAAATAATAGTCTCATTGTTTCAATCAGTGTATTTGTATCTTCCAAATAAACTTAAATTAGATTTTTTAAAATAAGCTAAAATAAAGGTTTTGAATGCTTAAATATCATCTTTGCCTTTAAATGTGCCCTGCGCGGCTGAATGTTGATGACTTTGTAAACAAACAAACATGTGAAGGTCAATTTATCGACTCCGGAAAAAATATTGTGTCCATTTTTGTTTATCAAACAATAAGTTGATATATTGGTCATTGTGACAGGCCTAAAGTTAAATTAGCAATAATACAGTGAAGAAACACTCTCATACTGTTATAAGCAATAGATAGAATGTAAATAGTGAAATAAAGATCAAATACCTGACGCTGTGTCCCTCCTGGTCCTGGTCCAGACCTCAGGCTGCTGGTCTTCTTCCACTCCTGGGCTCCGGGCTGCGCCCCCCTGGACTCTCTGGCCTGTCAGTACCACCAGGGGGCGCTCTCCATGCGCGTCTCCAGGAAGGGTCAGGTGGTCAGCTCGCTGGAAGCTGATTGGCTGGAGCTGACTGCTGCCTACTACTGTAAAGGCTGGTCGCTGGTGGACTCCTTCGTGTACTGGGACACGCCCAAAGGTTGGTTTACCTTCAACTTCTTCAGTCTGAAGCAGAAAGAACAGTGTGTAAAAATACTGCATTACAAGTAAAACAATAATACAGGTACATCTCAGAAAATTTAAGAATATTGTGAAAAAAGTTGAATATTTTTCGTCAGTTATGTCAGAAAGTGAAACTCGTATATTACATAGATTCATTACACATAGAGTGAAATATTTAAAGTCTGTTTTTCTTGTCATTTTGATGATTCTGGCTTACAGATAATGAAAACACAAAACTCAGTGTCTCAGGAAATTAGAATATAACATAAGATCAATAAAGAAAAGGATATTTTAAACACAAATGTCAGTCTTCTGAAAAGTATGTTAATTTCTATACACTCAATACTTGGTTGGGCTCCTTCTGCATGAATTACTGCATTAACCCTTTATCGGGCAAAGAACTATATTTGGTAACTTCAGGTAATATTTTGAGAAAAAAGTTGCAAATTTACTGGATTAAAGTGGAAAATCCACAAGAAAAAAGTCGCAGATTTAAGAGAAAAAAGTGGGAAAAAAGCAACTTTTTTCTCCCAGATTCACCACACAAAACTCAGTGTCTCAGAAAATGAGAATATTACATAAGAATAATAAAGAAAAAGGATATCTTAAATAAATGAAATATTGGACACTTAAATATTTTAATGACTCAAAAATCTGAAAAAAAAGACTTTTTCTCATATAAAAGTAAAAGTAAACATGATGGAGAATGTTGTTTCAAAGTGAAAAATCAGGATCTTAAAGGTGTAGTTTTTTCATGCGGAGCCACTTGAGATACTTTGTGTGTGTGTGAATGAGTTTTATTGGGAAAGATGAAAACAGAAAACGTACACAAACACACGGAGTCACTTCCTGTTGTGTCTGGTTCCTCTCCTCTTTCCCGCTGCTTCTAAATTTGGCGACGTCTTCCCGCCGACCTCGCCAACCTCACTTCCTGTTCCTCTGTGGGGCTGCAGACATTATCATTAGACCCCAGAGGCCTGAAATAAATGGATACACACACACACACACACACACACACACTTAACCTATTTGTGATAACTGGGTCATTGTGAACCTGAAGACTTTCTCTCATCCTGTTTCCTGTGAAACATTTACTCTCATTCATTTGCCACCTGTCTGAGTTATAAATGTGGATTATTATTGATAATAATAATAATAATAATAATACCTTTACTTATATAGCACCTTTAACCCTTTAAGGCACAGAACCATATTTGGTAACTTGAGCAGACATCTATAACAGGTCTCCTCATAGAACCATATGGGTTTCTACATCACAGACAGTGACACTGTGGCATCTGACCAATCAGTAAATATACAAGATTTAAGCTTTAGCTGAAGAGAAGCTAAAATGGGAGTAATGTGTCTGTCGTCTGTTAAAACCAGTAAGGAGCCTCGCTGCTGCATGATGAACCAGTTGGAGGCCAGAGAGTGATTACTGGTTTATGAGTTGTAATAATCTAATCTGGAGAATATGAGTGTATGTGTTACTTTTTCCAATCGGAGCATGAAAATGACTTTTTTGATTCTGGATATGGTTTTGAATTGAAGGAAACTACTGAACTACTTTATTGATTTATGTTTTTCTAAGAGGTTTGAGTCAAAAATGACTCCTAAATTACGGGCGGTGGGTGTTACACAGTTGGCATAGGAACCAATGAGGAGGTTAGGATGGAGCTGGTGTGAACGGGAGGATTAAGCAATATGACTTCTGATTCTGAGTAATTTAGTTTCAGGAGATTTTGTGCCATCCAGCAGTTCATAATGAGGCTGATAAGATTTAAGATTTAAGATTTGACTTTATTAATCCCACAATGGGGAAATTTCTTCGTTACAGCCGCAAAATTTCACACAATTTTTAAGATAAAAAAACAATCTAAGAAAAGACTAACCCTTTGATGCACAACATGGGTCAAAAATGACTCATTCATCCAAATTTGATTTAAAATTAGATGACCTAATACTATAATAATAGTAATTTGTTTCAAATAGTTACTTTCCACACTCATATATTTAATATATTTAACATGTTTGTGTATCATTTTGTCACACATACACTGTATCTGGTAGGTTTTCACAGCGCTTCACTTTTTCATTCATTTTTTTTTATGTTTCAGCCTTATTCCAAAATTGATTAAATTCATTTTTCCTTAAAATTATACACACAATACCCCATAATGACATTTTTGACCCATGTTGTGCATTAGAAGCGTAGTGATACAAAAAGCGTTTTTATTCAAAAAGTAAGAAATGAAAACAAAAAATTAGAATGTATGATGATCAAAAACAAATTGATTTCGGGAAAACCTGGAATACTGAATGATGAAATTAATTTATTGTAAAGATAAAGAAAATTAAAAACTGAGTCGGGTCACTTTAGACCCATGTTGTGCATCAAAGGGTTAAACAATATACAAAATATACAATAATAATATACTATATACAACTTAGTGCAAATTAAGTGGAGAATGTGCAGAGTGCAGATTATATGCAAAAATGTTCAGGTTGTGCTGGTGTTGAACAGCACAATCTGAACATTTTTGCACATATAGAAACATTTCTACACATCTCACAGAGAGTTGTTGTGTGTTTCAGGCGAGCCGGTGCCTCGTTCTCTGGAGGGATTGTTTGTGTACGAGGAGAGAAGCACGGCTCCGCCCGCCAACGACACCATCGTGGTGGAGCAGTGGACCGTCATCGAGGTGTGTGTGTTTGTGTGAGTGTATGTATGAGGTGTGTATGATTTAATGTCAGTGAACTATACTAAAATGCGATGACATCAAATGTCTAACATGCGCATGTAAATTCCTTTCACTGTCAGTGGGCAGACGTCATGTAGGCGTTGCCATGGCGGCAACCTCCGTGTCTGAGCATGGAGGCCAACCAGGAAGTGCCTTAAGCCTTCAAATCCACCGAAAATTCCAGCAGGGGGTGCTAAATTTGGCTGCAAAAAAAATCTGCCCATTCATTTCAGTGCAAAATTTGAAAACTTCTCATTTGATTTATTACCTCAGAAAAGATTTTCAGGACAACACTATGGTCTCAATCGCTAGTAAAAAATCATCTTCAAGACAATTTGATGTCAACAGTTCTAATAATGGCCCCATTTAGAAGAAAATAGAAGATAAAGAATCGTATGATTTGGGGCGGGGCTACCTTTGATTGACAGGTCACTGACAAGGCGAGCCGTCACCAGGAGAGAAGCAGAACAATGCGTATCCACGGCAACGTGTCAATAAAGTTATATATAACGTTATATAGATAGAAAAGAGGACGATTAACGGTTTGGTGTCATATCTTTGACCCTTTCACTGTATTTTCACTTAATGACAGTTTATTTGAACGTGTACTAGTACTAGTGAGTACTAGAAAAGAGGGGCCCGGTGTAATGTAATGTTAATAAGCATCTTGTAAGGACTTACAAGGGCCTTATTACTTGTTAATTAATGGTTATTACAAGGACCTTAATATAAAGCGTTACCAACATGTTTTATTGTGACGGGTCTAGTTATAACCAACTATCCTGCCTGGTTTAATCTAACTGTGTTTCTACTGTCTGTATTTTTTTCTCAGGGCTCCAACGTTAAAACCGACTACGGGCCTCTGCTCCACACGCTGGCTGAGTTCGGCTGGCTGCTCACCTGTGTGCTGCCCACGCCCATCATCCGCCACGACAGGTAGAGTAACACACTCTGGATCTCTAGTTATGTGTATGATCATTTAGGTTGCTCAGAAAGGTAAATTCCGTGTGTGTGTGTGTGTGTGTGCAGTGATGGAAACTTGGCCACCAAGCAGGTTGTGTTCCTGCAGCGGCCGGTCCGAGGTCAGACAGCAGGACAGAACAGGAACCAGGTGAGAGTCTGACTCATTATGGGATTATTCATTCACTAAATGTAACCGTCACTTGTTGTGAGGAAATATTCCAACCAGAGCAGGAACGTCCCTCTCTAGCTTTAAACACCTCCTGAAGACCTTCAGAGAGCATCTTCTCTCCTAGTGCCACACCATAACTCCACTCTTTAACCCTTTATCAGGCAAAGAACTATATTTGGTAACTTCAGGTAATATTTCGAGAAAAAAAGTTGCAAATTTACTAGATTAAAGTGGCAAATCTACAAGACAAAAAGTTGCAGATTTAAGAGATTTAAAGTGGCAAATCTGCGCGAAAAAAGTTGCAGATTTACGAGAAAAAAGTGGGAAAAAAGCAACTTTTTTCTCCCAGATTCACCACTTTAACCCTTAATAGGACACTCATTGAAATACTTGCAAATTCCAAATTTCAACCCTAGAGAATATTGGAGGATATTACATACAGCCAGAATGTGTAAAAAAAACATACGAAAATAATGTTTTGAGAAAAAAATTTACGAGATTAAAGTGGCAAATCTACAAGAAAAAATTATGATTTATGAGATTTAAAGTGTTTAATCTGGGGAAAAAAGATGCTTTTCCCACTTTTTTCTTGTAAATCCGCGACTTTTTCACACAGATTTGCCCCTTTAAGTTTGCAACTTTTTTCTTGTAGATTTGCCACTTTAATCTAGTAAATTTGCACCTTTTTTTCTTGAAATATTACCTGAAGTTACCAAATATAGTTCTTTGCCTGATAAAGGGTTAAAGAATCCTCACTAGCACTTATTGATGCACTAATGGCTCTTACTGCACTATACCTTGATGTTTGCTTTTATTCTTCCTGTAAGTCGCTTTGGATAAAAGCGTCTGCTAAATTACTAAATGTAAATATTATAAAACAATGTATGCATTTAATCCAATAGTGTGTTATTAATAAGGCAGAAGCAGTAATGATCATTGTTGGAAAAAAAAATGTCTGCGTCAAAAACTGCAATCTGTATTTATTTTATATTTAAAAGGTTTTTCCTGTACCAGTCTTGTAATAAATAGTGTAACTGACTCCCATCCTGCGAGAATCCCACAAGAATCCTTAAAAAATGTCTGTCAGCCAGTAATAGATCCAGCTGTGAGCCAAGCTGCAGCTCCAGGTTCCTGTTCATGAGTCCACAACGCCCCCTGGTGGCGTTCTTTAGATTGTCCCGTTAACTGGGAGACATCCAAACATTTTCATAACATACTCCAAAAAGGTACTGTCTCTATGAATAATGTAACGACAAAATAACATAAAAGAAATATTTATACTAATTAAGTGCAGGAAATCGTTAAGAATTCTTTGGGGTGGGGGCGAGCTTTGTTTTGTCCAACGATGAAGAATTAATAGAATTATATTGTTTTGTTTTTGGTCTTTTTTTTTATCATCAAAACAATATACAGCAACCACCCTCAGAATCAAATATTCAGGAATATATTTAGATAATATTATAGTATAGTATTTTTCCACAGGTTCTTGTTGGTTTATTTATTTAAGTTTAAGTTTAAGTTCATGTCTAATGAGGTTTTCTGATGAAAGTGTTGCATTTATAATAATATAATATTATTTAAGAATTATATTTCTGATTATCATCACAAAGCCTCATGTTATTCTGAGATGCAGTGAAGAAATCATCAGGCAAAGAACTATATTTGGTAACTTCAGGTAATAATTCGAGAAAAAAGTTGCAAATTTACCAGATTAAAGTGGCAAATCTACAAGAAAATAAGTCACAGATTTAAGAGATTTAAAGTGGCAAGTCTGTGCGAAAACAGTTGCAGATTTATAAGAAAAAATTGGGGGAAAAAACAACTTTTTTCTCCCAGATTCACCACTTTAAATCTCATAAATCTACACTTTTTTTTTGTGGATTTGCCACTTTAATCTCGCAAACTTTTTTCTCAAAATATTATTTTCGTATTTTTTTTTTTACACATTCTGGCAGTATGTAATATCCTCCAATATTCTCTAGGGTTGAAATTTGGGATTTGCAAGTATTTCACCCTATTAAGGGTAAAATTCAGCTATAATCGTCATGTATTTAGTGTCATACTCTGTTAGATGCTGTTTTTTACGTCGTTTTGTAGTATTTGTAGTATTTGTATAAGCTCTCAAATACTTTTTGAATTTCATTTCTATCTGCTACAGAGGCTGAAAAATCTATTATTTAGTAGAAGCGTTGACACTTCTGTTGAATTTCCAGAAAAACTTCAGGTTTTAGGGGCTTATTTTAAAATCACCCAGAGGTTTTACAGTTGTTTTAGGCCTTAATGGGTTAAATTCAGCTATAATCGTCATGTATTTAGTGTCATACTCTGTTAGATGCTGTTTTTTAATTGAAGGAGGAATGCAAAACCTTGCACCAGCAAAATTATCATCACTTGTTTTTATTGTAAAGTGGGTACTTCCTGTCCCTGACCCGTCTCCTGTCTCCGTGTCTTCTAGTCTCTGTCGGTGCACAGCGATGTTTCCAGCCGATCAGTGAGTCGAGCGGTTAGCAGCCCCGTCCCTCCAGAGGAGCTGTCTCCCACCGCCGGGGGCATCGGGGGCTTCCCGGTGTTCGGGGGCGGCTACCCCAGCGCCCTGTCCCACCTGGAGGAAGGAGGCTTCGAGCAGGAGGAGGGGAAAGCTGAGGTCACCTGCATGTGAGGACGCAGACTCACTGCTGACGGGTCACTGAAGGAAAAAAGACCCGAACTCGAGAGAGTCCACAGACCTCCTCGTTCCTTTAACAGAGACTTTAATGTAGAAGAACTCAGCACTTTTTTAAAAATGTTTTTAATGAAGCCATAATGATAATGAGGTATTATGTACATTTATGTTTAAATTTTTCAAAAACATTTTTTTGGGGGAAACACATTTATCAGGCAAAGAACTATATTTGGTAACTTCAGGTAATATTTCGAGAAAAAAGTTGCAAATTTACTCATTTAAAGTGGCAAATCTACAAGAAAAAAAAAGTCGCAGATTGAGGAGATTTAAAGTGGCAAATCGGTGCAAAAAAAGTCGCAGATTTACAAGAAAAAAGCAACTTTTTTCTCACAGATTCACCACTTTAAATCTCATAAATCTTGACATTTTTTTCTCGTAGATTTGCCACTTTAATCTCGTAAACTTTTTTCTCAAAATATTATTTTCGTATGTTTTTTTTTTACACATTCTGGCTGTATGTAATATCCTCCAATATTCTCTAGGGTTCTCTAGGCAAATTTGGAATTTGCAAGTATTTCAATGAGTGTCCTATTAAGGGTTAAAGTGGTGAATCTGGGAGAAAAAAAGTTGTTTTTTTCACTTTTTTCTCGTAAATCTGCGACTTTTTTCGCGCAGATTTGCCACTTTAAATCTCTTAAATCGGCTACATTTTTTCTTGTATATTTGCCACTTTAATCTAGTAAATTTGCAACTTTTTTTCTCAAAATATTACCTGAAGTTACCAAATATAGTTCTTTGCCTGATAAAGGGTTAAGTGGGATTTCTAACCTCTGATAGGTTCAGGGACTCCTGGGAAATTGTGACACTACAAAACATTTCTGCACATTTTGTAACAAATCCTGGAGGTGGAATGAGGGAACACACATCTTACGGTTTTATTTTCCCCCTGGTCTCTTCTCAACCTTTTCACTTTCCAAGTTATCTTCTAACATGTCAAAGTAAAAGCTCCTCTCCTCTATTACAGGCCGAGGATGTGAATATTTATCAGGGAGATTGTCACAGTTTTCCTGTGAACGTTGGTACTGATTGTTGCAAAAGATAGAACAGAAAACAGTATTTCTCTGAGAATCTGCAGGAATGTTGCAGCAAGGTGCTACAAGTAACTTCTCACTGTTGTAAACTGGAGACATTTTATATCAGCGACTACTTTTACATGCACAAAATATAGATTTTTTTTTTGTTTCCCTTATTCAAAAAGGGTAAACGGGTGTCATACAGGAATTACTCATACAAATATATTTATTCTTAAGATTTAGAGAACTTGACGGATTCACTTATTCACTCATTTTAATATTTTCTTTTAGGCACAAATACAGTTTAGGAGTGGTGCAGACCTGTTGGTGTTTCATTAATGAATTTGGAGTTTGGGAATCCTGGAAAATAAAGTTTAAAAAAAGCCCATATGCTGTTTAAATGACTCTTATATCTGTAATATTATTGTGAATGCAAATGTAGTCGTTGAAATGTCTACTCTGACTGGTGCCATTCTACAATCATTCTGGAAATGGTTCTGTCTCATCATGCGATTCATTCATTTTAAAGTATTTAATATTTTATCAGACATATACAGATATCAGTGGGATTTTATTGAGTCAAACTGCTGCTTAACTAATGACTTGGTACTGGCAACGCACCTGCTGCTCTGATGGATGAAGTTCTGCAGAGACATTAATGTATTGACACATTTTTTAATGCAGGAACTCCGCCCATGTTATATGAACTCCGTCTGCAGGTCTTTAGATTTTACGGAAGCCCTGAACCGCAAGTGAAGAAATTTTTTTTTGAGATGTTATCTTGTTATTTCGAGATCATATCTCGTTATTTCGAGATAACACACCTATGTAAAAAAAAAAAACATTTTTTTTTACATAGGTGTGTTATCTCGAAATAACGAGATATTATCTCGTAATTACGATATATTATCTCGAAATAATGAGATGTCTGAAGGAAAAAAAAATTTTTGGAAGATTTTTTTTTTTTAATTCTTTTTTTTTTTTTTTTTAACATATGTGCATTATCTCGAAATAATGAGTTATTATCTTGAAATAACGAGATATGATCTCGAAATAACAAGATAACATCTCAAAAAAAAATTTCTTCACTTGCGGTTCAGGGCTTCCGTAAGATTTTGTGTAAAGTCCAGAAGTTTTTGTTTACGGCCATTTTAACAAGAAAAAGAAAAGATGAAAACCTAGAACCTACAATGGAAGAAAAAAAAATCCAGCAAGTCACTATAATGAGAAAAAATCTCAAAAATAATGGAAACTTTCTCAAAAACAATGACATAGTCTTAAAATAATGAAAGGATCTCAAAATAATGACTTAATATTGCAAAAAAAAAAAGGACTTGGAGATAGTTTGTCATTATTTTGAGCTACCAAATTTCTCATGACTTGCAGAATTTATTTTTTTTCTCGACATGGACCAGAAATGGACTTCTGTATGAAGACTACAAGTTTATTAATCATTAAAAATAAGTTCAGCAGACCTCAGATCAGCCAGTATTAGAACATCACAGCTGAATCTTTGACCCAACGGTCAGCAGTCCAGTTGCATTGTGGGTGATGTAGGCACCAAGAAGCATCTGGAATTAAAAAAAGACTTTTATACTTTTAAATCAATCTGTCCACTAGGAGTCTGATCATGTTAAATTGGTGGAGTCCTCTTAATGCTATGAAAGGGATGTTGTTTTGTTTTGTTCAAAGAGATAAAATGCTGTTGTATATATCTTAGATGTTAGTATTCATTGTGCAAATCTGGCTTCCAGCTATAATTGTGATAAATGTTACTTTGGAAGAAAAAAGGAATCAAAGGCACCGAAAGTTTAGATTTAGTTTTTTTTTTTTTTCCCCAAGTGATGTTCACACCACCCACATTTGAATTAAATGTGAATGAATTAAAAAATGTCAGTATTAATGTTCCAGCCTTTCCTTTTTTTGGAGTTGTATATTTTGCTTCCTTTTTTATTGTATTAAACACTTATTTCCCATGGTTTGAGTCACGTTTTGTCTTGTGAAGTAAATGTTGTGTTCATTATTCCACTATGAATTTAATCCTGACATTAATAGGGATAGTTAGTATTCTTTGAGGAGTGATTGGATGGAAACTAAGGCTGCTGTGGGTTCATTCAGCTTTTTAAGAATACAATTCAAGCACTTAAGGTTCCTAAAAGCAATTCTTTCCCCGACTGATGAAGCTGTTACCAACAAATCTGAAATTATTTTTATAAAAGCAACTATGAAAAAT
>NC_081526.1:37299024-37416524 GCF_030273125.1 Centropristis striata | reverse complement strand
ATTAGGCGTAGACTGTCCACTCTAGAATACTGTTAATGTTAAGCTTAATAGCTAAGCTAACATAGATAGCTAACTGTGGTTAGCAAACTGTTGCTAGCTAACGTTAGCTAGATGTAATGAGCACCAAATACCTATAAATATGACTTAAATGACTTATGATAAATAAGTATACAAAGACACAACTACAGATATGATGGTAATATGTAATAATACATACCCAACACAGAAAGATCACCTCAAACAGAAAGATTACCTCAGTTTTCTTGAGCTCTAGTATTGTTTACCTCAGATCTCCATGGCAACCATTGGGCACTGTTAACCACTTTATCCAACAAAAACAGATGTGCGGTGGCGACCCTAAATCATCATTTACTGGGAAAATATTTTGCATGTGTTGTTTCTACATATATTGGAACACTTTTAGCACCCAGACATATCAAAATTCAAGAATTGTGTTTTTTGATGCACCCTAGCGTAGAGTGAAATATTTCAAGCTGTTTTTCTTGTGATTTTGATGATTCTGGCTTAGAGATAATGAAAACACAAAACTCAGTGTCTCAGAAATTAGAATATAGTGAAAAAGTTGAATATTTTGGTCCTGGGTCAGTGGTGGTTTGGTTCATGTCCTCTGCTGCTGTTGCTCCACTGTGTTTTCTGAAGTCCACAGTCAACCTAGCAGCCATCTAGCAGGACATTTAGAGGAGGAGGAGGAGGAGGAGGAGGAGGAGGAGGAGGAGGAGGAGGAGGAGGAGGAGGAGGTCCATCTAGCAGGACATTTAGAGGAGGAGGAGGAGGAGGTCCATCTAGCAGGACATTTAGAGGAGGAGGAGGAGGAGGTCCATCTAGCAGGACATTTAGAGGAGGAGGAGGAGGAGGAGGAGGAGGAGGTCCATCTAGCAGGACATTTAGAGGAGGAGGAGGAGGAGGTCCATCTAGCAGGACATTTAGAGGAGGAGGAGGAGGAGGAGGAGGTCCATCTAGCAGGACATTTAGAGGAGGAGGAGGAGGAGGTCCATCTAGCAGGACATTTAGAGGAGGAGGAGGAGGAGGAGGTCCATCTAGCAGGACATTTAGAGGAGGAGGAGGAGGAGGAGGTCCATCTAGCAGGACATTTAGAGGAGGAGGAGGAGGAGGAGGTCCATCTAGCAGGACATTTAGAGGAGGAGGAGGAGGAGGAGGTCCATCTAGCAGGACATTTAGAGGAGGAGGAGGAGGAGGAGGTCCATCTAGCAGGACATTTAGAGGAGGAGGAGGAGGTCCATCTAGCAGGACATTTAGAGGAGGAGGAGGAGGTCCATCTAGCAGGACATTTAGAGGAGGAGGAGGAGGAGGAGGTCCATCTAGCAGGACATTTAGAGGAGGAGGAGGAGGAGGTCCATCTAGCAGGACATTTAGAGGAGGAGGAGGAGGAGGTCCATCTAGCAGGACATTTAGAGGAGGAGGAGGAGGAGGAGGAGGAGGAGGAGGAGGAGGAGGAGGAGGTCCATCTAGCAGGACATTTAGAGGAGGAGGAGGAGGTCCATCTCGCAGGACATTTAGAGGAGGAGGAGGAAGAGGAGGAGGTCCATCTAGCAGGACATTTAGAGGAGGAGGAGGAGGTCAATCTAGCAGGACATTTAGAGGAGGAGGAGGAGGAGGAGGAGGAGGAGGAGGAGGAGGAGGAGGTCCATCTAGCAGGACATTTAGAGTCTTCATGCTCCCAGCAGCTCCCAGGAGATGCTGCTTTCATTCTCCAGCAGGACTTGGCACCTGCCCACACTGGTAAAGGTACCAAAAGCTGCTTCAGTGACCCCATAGGAGTCTATGGGCTGGACTGGCCAGCAAACTGGGCTGACCTCAACCCTATAGGAGTCTATGGGCTGTTGTCAAGAGGAAGGTGAAAGACACCAGATGCAGATGACTTTTCAGAAGCCTGACATTTGTGTTTAAAATATCCTTTTTCTTTATTGTTCTTATGTAATATTCTAATTTTCTGAGACACTGAGTTTTGTGTGGTGAATCTGGGAGAAAAAAGTTGCTTTTTTCCCCACTTTTTTCTCGTAAATCTGCAACTTTTTTCTCGAAATATTACCTGATGTTACCAAATATAGTTCTTTGCCCGATAAAGGGTTAATGCAGTAATTCATGCAGCCCAACCAAGTATTGATGTATAGAAATGAAGATACTTTTCAGAAGCCTGACATTTGTGTTTAAAATATCTTTGTTCTTCATTGATCTCTTGTAATATTCTAATTTTCTGAGACACTGAGTTTTGTGTTTTCATTATCTGTAAGCCAGAATCATCAAAATTACAAGAAAAACAGGCTTTACATAGTTCACTCTGTGTAATGAATCTATATAATATCGAGTTTCTCTTTCTGAAATAATTGATAAAAAATATTGAGCTTTTTTTTTTAGATGTACCTGTATACTGCAGGTTTAAGGAAGGTGACTGACCTGCTGGGAAAGTATTTGTTGCTATTGAGAAGACAGGCAGCTCCGTCCAGCGTGTGCCTGGTGTAATCAATGGCAGGGCACTGAGGAGGAGCAAGAAACACACACATAGAACTGAGCAAAGGTTCTGTTTTACTCACGCAGCTGCAGAGACAAATATATCGTGCTTTGGGATTAATAAGTGGTGTTGAAAAAAATAAACCGCAGTCTTGACTCACCTCTTTGGGTGTCTTGTGGGCAGCACATAAAAAGATCCATTGCTCTGTGGCTGTCATCTGAGTGCAGGTGTCTGGATGGCACTCACTCTGAAGGAGAAAAACACAAGCAAATTATTAACAAACATACTTTTAAACCTCTTCTCATTGGGGTGATGAGATAACACAACTCAAAAAAACATGACACACAGGTCTAAGCACAGGATTATCATAATAATCATGCTTTAAGCTCTTTGAATCACTCCAAAACATACTGTCTGGAGTCACATTTTGTAAGGAAACAAATATTTTTTATTGCAGTTTTGCTAGACAGCTTTTTCCCCAAGACACTCACCGTTATCCCGATAACGGCAATCCACTTACAGTAGTGTTCAATATAATAGCAGTCCAATGTGACTAACCAGATTAATCCAGGTTTTTAGTATATTTTTTATTGCTACATGGTAAACAAGGTACCAGTAGGTGCAGTAGATTCTCAGAAAACCAACAAGACCCAGCATTGGTGATATGCAGCTCTTAAGGCTGTGACATTGGGCAATTAGTTGAAAGGGGCGTGTTCAAAAAAATAGCAGTATCTGCCGTTGACTTTACAAACTCAAAACGATTTTGTACAAACATTTTGGTTTGGCATGGAGTCAACCAACTTGTGGCTCCTTTCAGCTGTTATTCCGCTCAAAGATCCTCTAACAACATTCATCAATTAATTTACATTTCTTGGTTTTGCTTCAGAATAGGGCCCTAAAAGAATATCACGATATTTCAGGCTATTTTTGCGATAACGATATTCTTGACGATATTACGAAATACTTAAAAAGATATAGACAATATGTTTTTTTTAGTCTGTATAAATAAATAAAAAATCTAAAATGTAGTGTGAAGTGCAAATCTCAACAGTTGCCAAATAAAATTAAAAAATGTATGAGAAAATAATAAAAATAACCATTTAGGGGTTTCGGGGGCATATTTTAATGACATTTTGTAAAGGAAAATAAAGGTTCTTGTATGTTTTATTTAAGGCATCTTATTTTGACAGTCTTCTTGTAAGTTCTGTGGTGGATTCTGTTAACACACTGTGCTCTTATTTTGAAAGCTGCATGTGTTTAGCGACAGAGAGTAAGTAGCTTTTTGTGATTAAAACAACTTTAATTGTTAGCTAATGTTAACCTTACGCCACTACATCAAGAAGTAGGAATGTTGCCAATATCAGGATATGCATTTTTTTTAAACCATGAAAAAAATATACCGATATTATCGTGAACGATACGATATGGCACACCCCTACTTCAGAAACAGCATATTTGATGACCCCACAAGTTCTCAACTGGATTAAGGTCCACTCCATAACATCAATGTTAGTCAAGTCAAGTCAAGTCAAATTTATTTATATAGCGCATTTACAGACGGCTGAGCCGCACCAAAGTGCTTCACATAAAAGTGCAAAAAGTGCAATAAAATACAGAATTGACAAAGGTAAAAAAGAGACTAAAACTAAACAAAACAAAACAAAACAAAACAGCAACCAAACAACTTTAATTGTAGGCAAGAGAAAAGAGGTGGGTTTTTAAGTGAGACTTAAAGACATTTAGGGACTGCGCTGCACGGATGTGGAGGGGGAGGCAGTTCCAGAGTCTGGGGGCTGCTACTGAGAAGGCCCTGTCGCCCCTTGTCTTTAGTCTGGACCTGGGCACCTCCAACAGCAGCTGGTCAGCTGACCGTAGAGCTCTGGAGGGGGTGTGGTGGTGCAGAAGGTCAGACAGGTATGTAGGGGCCAGACCATGGAGGGATTTGTAGACAGTTAGAAGTAGTTTATAGTTGATGCGGTGACGGATGGGGAGCCAGTGGAGTGATGCGAGGACCGGGGTGATGTGATCATGTTTTTTAGTGCAGGTGAGGAGTCTGGCGGCTGAGTTTTGGACCAACTGCAGGCGGCGAAGCTGCAGTTGATCCATGCCGGTGTAGAGGGCGTTACAGTAGTCCAGTTGTGATGTGATGAAGGCATGGATAGTTTTTTCCAGGTCACTCTGAGGCAGGTAGGCTTTTGTCTTGGCTAGAGTTCTCAGGTGGAAAAAGCTTCTCCTCACCACTGCACTAACCTGCTGTTCAAACTTAAAAGCACTGTCAAAAATCACACCAAGATTTTTGACAGAAGGCCGGATGTTGGAGGCTAGAGGGCCTAGGGCATCAGTGGAGAAGGCCGGAGAGGTTTTTCCAAAAATAATGACCTCCGTCTTGCTCTCATTCAGGTTGAGGAAGTTTTCACCCATCCATGATCTGATGTCAGCCAGACAATCAAGCAGTGGCTGGAGTGCAGCCTGCCCATCAACCTTAAGAGGCAGATATAGCTGGACGTCGTCGGCAAAGCAGTGGAAGGAGATGTTGTGTTTGACCAGGATGTCCCCTAGGGGTAAAATATATAACAGGAAGAGGATGGGACCTAGTATAGAGCCCTGAGGGACCCCACAGGTGAGGGGGGGCAACAGAGGAGAAGAAATCCCCAAGCAGGACAGAGAAGCTCCTGTCAGCCAGGTAGGACTGGAAGAACTTCAGGGCTGTGCCTTTGATGCCAACTTGGTGCTCAAGCCGAGACAGCAGGATCCTGTGATCCACCGTGTCAAAGGCTGCTGTGAGATCGAGGAGCACTAGGATCACAGGACTCCCTGAGTCAACGACTAAGAGCAGGTCGTTTAGCACTCTCAGCAGTGCAGTTTCTGTGCTGTGGGCTGTTCTGAAGCCAGACTGGAATTTTTCATAGAGTTTGTTATTGGTGAGAAAGGCTTTCAGTTGGATGTAGACTTCTCGCTCGAGGAGTTTAGACAGGAAGGGTAGTTTGGAAATTGGTCTGAAGTTTGAGAGAATGGAGGGGTCGAGGTTGGGTTTTTTTAGTAGTGGCTGCACCACGGCGAACTTGAAGGCAGCCGGGACACAACCAGTGGAGAGGATGGAATTAAACAACAGTAGAAGGAAGGGGGCAACTGTGTTGAAGACTGTAGCATCCTTAAGTAGACGGGGGGGTAGACAGTCAGAGGGGCAGTTAGAAGGCTGCAGGTGTCTGACTGCATCGGAGAGGGAGGATAGGGTAATGGGCTCAAACTGCTCGAAGACAGCCGGCTGGGGAAGGGGGGGAGGCGGGGGGAGGGGGCTGGCAGAGGTATCAGAGGGCCTGAGTGCTGCGACCTTGTCAATGAAGAATTTTTGAAAGTTTTCACAGAGGGCAGGTGAGGGCACAACAGGGGATTTATTACGGGGATTTATGAGAGAATTTAGAGTCTTGAAGAGAAACTGAGGTTTGTGACTGTTTCTGGAGACCAGGGTGGAAATGTACTGTGATTTGGCAGTTTTAACGGCTCGTTGGTAGTCCACTAGGCGACTTCGGAGGATTTGGAGGGACACGTGGAGGCGGTCCTTCTGCCACTTGCGCTCAGCCTGCCTACAGGAGCGTCTGAGGACACGCGTTGCATCATTGAGCCATGGTGTTAACTGGGCTTTAGCTTGTTTGGGTTTGAGAGGGGCAACAGAGTCCAGAATGTCAGTGCAAGCTGATGAGAATGCAGAATGAAGCTGATCAGCACTACACTCAGAGATAATTTCCAGTTGTGGCCCATACAGGGGTGAATCATTGAAAGCGGCTGAAAAATGCCCAGCAGTGGATGAGTTAATTGTGCGTGAGGTCCGTTTGGTGACACTAGGGTTACTACCTGGGTGTGGGACTGATACAGTGAACAGAATTGGGGAATGGTCAGAGAAAGACATGGCACAGATTTCAGTCACCGAGGCAGAAACACCATAAGACAGCACAAGGTCAAGTGTGTGACCCTTTTCATGTGTTGGACCGGTGACAGCTTGCTTAAGACTAAATGAATCTAGAAGGTTCAGAAAGTCCCGGGTCAGAGGTTGAGACTCGCAGCAAACATGGACATTAAAGTCACCACAAATTATTAAGTGGTCATACTTCACCAATAGCCCAGACAAAAAATCAGCAAAGTCATTAATGAAGTCTTTGTTGAATTTAGGAGGGCGATACACCACTGCACACAATATGGGAGAAGACATAATTAATTCAAAGAGCTGTAGTTCAAAGCTAGCAAAACCAGCGTGTGGAATCTGCCGACAGTGAAAAAACGACTTGTAAACAGAAGCAATGCCTCCGCCTCTCCCAGTCGCACGGGGAGAATTCAGGAAGTTACAGTCCGGTGGGAGAAGTTCAGAGAACGGCGTGTTATCACCGGTAGAGAGCCAGGTCTCACACAGAAATAGAAAGTCCAACTCCCGAGAGATAAAGAAGTCGTTCAGCATGAACGTTTTGCTCGCTAGCGACCGCACGTTAATCAACGCCAACCGGAGGGTTAGCTCGGCGCTAGCCGCTGGTCCGGTGCGCCTCAACAGGCGAAGGCTAGAGTGGTCAACACCACGACTGCACCTACCGGGGGATCGCCGGCCGGCCGAGCCAGGAGTGGAGATTTGAGTACGTCGCGGTCCGGTCGGCGCTGTCGGGACGGCTGGAGGGGCTGGAAACAACGATGGCCGAGGCAGTGGAGCAGCATTGCGGTCGAGGACGGCTTCAGCAGGAGTAGCAGGCGAGACACAGGCAACAGGACGCAGGCATCGCGCCAGACGCCGGGCGGCAGCTCGGTGTGAGGGCAGCTGGATCTTGATCTTCACCAGCAGACCTCCCCTCCTTCCTCGTCTCCTGGAACGCTTTTTGCGAGAAGGGACCGCAGAATGGCGGCGCAGGTAAGCTGGGATACCTGACAGCTCAGGAGGGGGAGAACTGGTCCAGTCTCCTTGATCGGTTCTGGCTGCCAGAGCCACAGGAAATTTTAGGTCGCGGATGTTAAGCAGGGCTTGGCGATCGTAGCACAGAATGGCAGAAACATCCAGATAGACACTTAGAAACAGGGCTATAACAAACAATAGACAGAGCGCCCGTGGAAGACGAATCGCCGAACAGACTGGCGCCATCTTGCCCGAAAAACCCAGCTACCCTGCTTCCGTCCGCAGGGATCAGAATCTGCCTTCTAGCTTCTAATGTTGTTGGTTTGAACCAGATTTTGCTGGTTTACTAGTGTGTTTGGGCTCATTGTCTTGTTGAAACGTCCGTTTCCAGGGCCTGTCCTCTTCAGCATAAGGCAACATGACCACTCCAAGTATTCTGACATATCAAACTGATCCATGATCCCTGGTATGAGATAAATAGGCCCAACACCATAGTAGAGGAACATATCATGATGCTTCATGTCTTCACTGTGTACTGGGGCTTGAATTCACAGTTTGGGGCTCGTCTCACAAACTGTCTGCGGCCCTCGGACCCAAAAAGAACAATTTTACTCTCATCAGTCCACAAAATGTTCCTCCATTTCTCTTCAGGCCAGTTGATGTGTTCTTTGGCAGATTGTAACCTCTTCTGCACATGCCGTTTTTTTAACAGAGGGACTCTGCGGGGAATTCTTAAATAGATTATCTTCACACAGACGTCTTCTAACTGTCACTTCCAGGTAACTCCAGACTATCTCTGATCATCTGGAGCTGATCATTGGCTGAGCCTTTACCATTCTGATTATTCTTCCATCCATTTTGATGGTTGTCTTCCGTTTTCTGCCACATGTCTCTGGCTTTCTCTCCATTTTAAAGCATTGGAGATCATTTTAGCTGAACAGCCTATAATTGTTTGCACCTCTTTATAAGTTTTCCCCTCTCCAATCAACTTTTTAATTAAAGAACGCTGTTCTTCTGAACAATCTCTTGAACAACCCATTTTCTTCAGGCTTTCAAAGAGAAATGCATGTTCAACAAGTGCTGCTTCATCCTTAAACAGAGGCCACCTGATTCACACCTGGTTTTTCACACCAGATGACCTCACTGATTGAATGCCACACTGCTATATTTTTTAACACCCCCCTTTCAACTAATTGCCCAATGTCACAGCCTTAAGAGCTGCATATCACCAATGCTGGTCTGGTTGGTTTTCTGAGAGTCTACTGCACCTACTGGTACCTTGTTTACCAGTAGGTGCTCTTTCAGCTCTTTTTTGTTTCCATCATTCAGAGGTTTGCTTTCAGTACTTAAAAAAGACAAAATCGTTCAATCTAAGCATCCTCAAATCAGTAAACAGGTAAGTTAGATCACATACCTGCAGTTTTACGGCTAGTCCGTTGAGCTCCAGGCAGAACTGCCTACAAAAACAGACAGAATAAGAGCACAGTTAGAAGGAAAGATGAGCACATGCTTCTTCAAAAACCAGGTTTTAATCAAACATTGTGATCACATTTTAAAAAAGACTTTAGGGGAACTAACAGGAAGGGCTACAGGTTAGTTAAGGGCTAAGAGTACCGATATTGCTTCACTCTCCTGCTCATAATCATTGGAGAAGCCATGAAATATATATATACATATATATTTATTAGGGATGCACCGAATAGCAAATTTCTGTAAACTGTAAACAGAAGGCTCAAGTAAATTGCATTAAGTGTGCTTGTAACCTCATACACTGATACAGGTACATAAACTACATTTTTTTTTATAAATAGAATTTTTGCTTGTGGATATTGTTTAAGTTAGACTTGTTTTTTCCTTTATCTTTAAATATTTGCAGTACACTCCAATTCCAAGAAAAAAATCCCCAAAGCATCTTAGTTTCAACGTACCTGAGATGTTCATACTTCCACACTCCCTCATCCTGACCCTCCGGAGGCTCCAGGATTTTGTCGATATTGGAGCAATCTGATCTAATGTTCTGCTGAATGTACTGAAACAGAACAAACACCCTTTGGTTAAGTCCATAACTCACACACAGAATCCACAATGCCATGTTAACTGTAATTATTCTGCTGTCAGGTTGTTTGTGGGAAACTAAAATAATGATCAAACATTGAAACACTAAGTTTTACATAACTACAGAATAGTCTCAGATTTTTTTCTAGTCTTTCAATTCAATTCTCACGAAAACATATACTTAGTACAGAGAAGCAGAATGATTACAGTGACTTATCTCTAAAGAGATCCACATACGGCTGTTATCTGAAAGTTGAGGACAAAATCCTCAACAAAAGTCTTCAAGATCTGAAGTTCAGCTGAAGCTACTTTGGGGCTTCAGCAGTCTGAGTTATTACTATTTCAGACAACATAACTGTAGCCATATTTTCAGCTTTCAGAGCTCCCCAATAAAACCCCAGATCAGAGGAAAATCAGTGTTTTTATCAGCACTCAAGCACTACGTGTGAAAACGTGAGCTGAGAGGCTAGCTGATGCATCACAGCCACATTTAAGATATCTAGCAGGTTAAATATAAAAATATAATATAGAACTGTATTTAATTACTTCTGTGGTTAAAAAATGAAATGACAAAGTGAATGTTCAATCTTGAGGGGAACATTTTACAACAGGAACTTTCCTGTACATGTTGCATTTGCAAGATGAAACTCAGTTGTTGTTTCCATCTGCTGTTTTTGTAAACATTTGTGTCAACGACAACATCAATAAGTAGGACTACGAGGACTAAATGATTCCACAGATTACTTGAACAAAAACATTCTGCCTTCCACCTGGTATTGATATTTCCAGTATCACAAACTAATTTGGATTTTCTCCTGCTAAAGCACAAATCTTAAAATATTTTCAGGAAATAACATAGCTTTCCCTTATCATCTAGTCTTTGGGCACAGGGAACTACTGTTGGTATGCTGTGTTATATTTTGGGTGGAAAAAAAGTCTAACGTGCCCAAAACACTGTGTATTAAAATAAGAAAATGGCTGCATCTCATAAACTACAAGGAGCACAATCAAGTATGAGTATGGTATCCACTAATTCATAAAAAGTTGAATATTAGAGATATGCACACACACGCAGTGTCACAAAATCAAATGGATAACACTTAATAAATACAATGCCATCATTTTCTTTCTTTTCTCAACAATCCTGTCTTTCACTGTAGTTAGAAGTGTGATTTTTGATTGATCATATTCTCTTTTGGCACAAATAATCTCCTTATACAACACACATTATATCACCATAAGTAGTGTTACTTTTGTACTACGTGTTATATGTAATATGTCTAAATACTTCTTCCACTAATGCTCGATGGGTGGGGAACACACACACACACACACACACACAGACACAGGAACCAAGGTTATTATAGTTAACGAAAACTAACGAAATAACGAAAACTAGAATTGAAAAAACATTTTCGTTAACTGAAATAAAAATAAAAACTAGAGTTTTTAAAAAACGATAACTAACTGAAACTGTATTTTGTGGTTACAAAACTAACTAGAACTAACTAAAATTATAGTGGAAATGTCCTTAGTTTTTGTTTTTGTCAACTTTTTTCATTCATATTTCAGTGTTTCTATTTGAACATGCAACACATGGTGAATATGATTACTGAGACTGGGATGTCTACACTCCAAACAAAATTCAAAACAGTTAATAACCTTATTGGGGCTGAGATGATAAACCAAAGGAAATAAAGGCAAAATTTATTATGACCTCTTTGAATCTGGCACCCAACACATAGCCCATTACAAAAAAACTAAAACTAATAAAAACTAAACTAAAACTAAGCATTTTCAAAAACTAAAAACTAAACTAAAACTAGAAAACTCACTCTAAAAACTAACTAAAACTAACTGAGTTTGAAAACAAAAATTCACAATGAAATTAAAACTAAAACTAATGAAAAATCCAAAACTATTATAACCTTGACAGGAACACACACACACACACACACACATACAGACAGACACACACAGACACAGGAACACACACACACACACACACACACAGACACAGGAACACACACACACACACACACACACACACACACGCAGACACACACACACACACACATACAGACACAGACACAGGAACACACACACACACACACACACACACACACGCAGACACACACACACACACACATACAGACACACACACACACACACACACACACACACACACACATACAGACACAGGAACACACACACACATACAGACACACACACACACACACATGCAGACACACACACACACACACACACACACACACATACAGACACAGGAACACACACACACACACATACAGACACAGGAACACACACACACACACATACAGACACACACACACACACACACACACACAGACACACACACACACTTGCAGACACATATGTCAACACACCTGTTGGACAGCCAGGGTGCTGTCCATCTCCTCGAATGATTCATCCGGCCAGTTGTAGAAATCCTGAACATGGAGGAGGAATAATTTTAGCCTTCACCCACAGCTAACATTTATCATAAACAGTGCCAACTAACTCACATCTGACGTTAATAATTAACGTGATAACACCGTAAACGGCCTCTAGGAGGCTAACGTTAGCTAGCTGAAGTTTGGTTACAAGCGAGAAAACATTATCATCACAGCTAACCGTTTGTTTCTTCCTACATTAAAACACAGCTACGAAGCTAACTTGACGCTAGCTAGTTAGCTGGATGACGTCAGCCGGGGTGCGACTGCTTCCTGCAATGCAAACAGCCACTTAACGTTAGGGGATAAGTTAGCCCCTGTTTAGGGTTAGTGTGAGAACTTAACTCACCATACTATCTCTATGACTATTAAAGCAACAAGTATTACCACACAGAGCTCACAGAGTTAGAGTAAATCTCTATTTAATGTAACGTTACTCCAGGAACTAGACGGGATCAACGGCTAACGTTAGCTAGCTAGCTAGCTGGCTGGCTATGTCCAGGTCAGGCCGCTTCCTGTGTGTCGTCTGCGACCTCAGCGTTCGACAAAAGCCGTGAAGAAGAACAGCAGGGCTCAGGTGAGGTGGTGTGTCCGAGTCTCCGGGGTTATCTGCGGGGATGTTAGAGTGTTCCTGCGGGCTGTGGACGTACCTTCGCCTTGGTTCCAGGCCGGTTCCTCCTGACAACTGCAGCACCCTCCGCCATGACCATCTCGACAGAATACCCGGATGTTCGTCAGCCGCTCTGCTGTAGGCTGCAGCGGCGGAGGGCAGGAACTGTTAGCATGTTAGCATAGCATCACACTGGTAAAATAATCACCTATGCTACCTATACACACACAGTGGTGGAAAGTAACTAAGTACATTTACTCAAGTACACTGCCCTACAAAGCCTAACTGCAGTAACTACATTTTTGGTAAAAATTGAGTTATGATTAAAAATGAACTCCTTGATGTCTGTTTTATCTTGTAACAAAGTTTTAGACTTCAATTTTACTTTATTTCAGAGAAATAATGATATAAAAATTGCAGTAACTACAAAATCCAACTCAAAACCCAAGCAGACCACAGTAACTTCACTTTGACTGTGATAAAGACAAGAATAATAGAAATGAGGTTTATTTGAAAGGGAAATTATTATCTAGATAGTGATTAAGTAAAAAAAGTGAGATAAAATGATATTAAGACTAAAATATAACGTTATTTTATAATTTTAGGTCTAAAATACACAAATCTTTCAGTAGAGTTGTTAAACACTTTGAAATACACTTATAACAAAATCCATTTAATGTTTATTCACAGAAAATAAAAGCTGAAAAAAGTCATCAATACATGTAGAAATAAGTGTCATATCACTTACCTACCAAGCCCATTTGGCTGGCCAGTCAAAAAAAGTTTTTAAAAAGTTTAAAACTGTTTTTCTTAGTTTTAACTCTTGTGTAGTTACTGCAGTTAGGCTTTGTAGGGCAGTACTGTACTGCCCTACAAAGCCTAACTGCAGTAACTACGCAAAGGGTAAAACTGAGAAAATTTGCTTTAAAGTTTTTTTAAAAAAAATTTTTAACGAGGCAGCCAAATGGGTTACAGGTAGGCAAGTGATATGACACTTATTTCTACATGTATTGATGATGTTATTTTTATGCTAAAAAATCAAGATAATTTATTCAAACTTTGACCCCAAAAATGTTGTTACTGCATTCTGGTTTTGCATTGCTGTAAAAGCTTCTAATAGTATTGCACAAACACAGTGCAGTAACTACAATATGTGTTTAACAATTCTATTCAAAGATTTGTGTATCTTAGACTTAATATTATAAAGTAAGGTTATATTTTAGTCTAAATAAAATGTTGTCACTTTTTTTTACTTAATTACTATCTAGATAATAATTTCCCTATCAAATAAACTTATAATTTCTATTATTACTGTCTTCACTATTCAACACAATGAAGAAATACAAGGCTACACTGTATCACAGTATTATTTCTCTGAAATAAAGCAAAATTGAAATCTAAAACTTTGTCACAAGATAAAACAGACATCAGTGAGTTCATTTTTACTTATAACTCAATTTCAACCAAAAATGTAGTTACTGCAGTTATGCTTGGTAGGGCAGTGTACTTAAGTACAATTTTGAGGTACTTGTACTTTACTTGAGTATTTCCATTTTATGTCACTTTATACTTCTACTTCACTACATTTTGAGGCAAATATTGTACTTTTTACTCCACTACATTTAGCTGACAGCTTTAGTTACTTTTCAGGTCAAGATTTAACATAAAAAACACAATAAATTTAGGTGATTAGGCACTTTTTAAAATAAACCTCATAACAGTATATTAAGTAGTCAATATGAGTTATTATGCATCAATAATAATAAACTAATATAATATTTGGAATATATAAAAAAAAAAAACTAACTGGCTCCATGCTGCATAACGGGTACTTTTACTTTTGATACTTTAAGTACATTTTGATGCTGATACTTTTGTACTTTCACTTAAGTACATTTTGAATGCAGGACTTTTACTTGTAGTGGAGTAATTTCACATTGTGGTATTAGTACTTTTACTTAAGTAAGGGAACTGAATACTTTTTCCACCTCTGCCTATACACCAGAAGACTTTGAAAAGATTTGGAAAAACTCCTGCAAGACTATCAGCTCACACCTGCTCACACCTAAAGACAAGTGTTGAGAGTTTTTAGTCCCAGCCCAGTCTCACACTGAGGTTCTACAAAGACTGTCAATCTTGCAGGGTCACTATTTACAAAACTACAACTAGATTTCCTTTAGCATTTTTTACCTACCATGCAATTTTTGTGTGTGCAGAAACAACAAAAAGAAGAGAAGACGCCACAAAATGCCCCCTCACAAAGCTGAAAAAGGATTTCTGTTTTTCTGACATGAAAAGTTGACTATTTTACACTAAAAATAGATAAAGGAAAGGAAACTGTAGAAAATAATTCATGATATACATGTATGTCCTATTTAATTATAATTTGTTTAATTGAATAATTATACTTATCAGCTCTATCAGCTTTCATTTAGTTGATCACACATTCATCATCAATTATTTATTACTTATACATTTATTTATACATTTTAACTGGGTCTGCTTACTGTTCTCTTTACTAAGAAACAGCGCCCCCAAAATACCGCTTGTGGCCGTAAATATATTACATCTCTATATTTGTATTTAGGATTGAGTTTACTAACATTATTGTGATGTAACTTTTTCCTGTTGAAGTGGTTTTCCTGCCAGTCTGGAACCGCTCATCTATTGGTTGTTGATTGTGTTGCGTCACTGCGACTTGCGATAATATGATCGCAAGACCCAAGACTGATAAAAAACATTCATGTCCCAAATATATTAGCCTTAATGACAATAAGAAAAATAAACAGACATTCTGACACAAAGAAAAGCAATAATGGTAAAACTTCACAAATGATGCAAATCAGCTATACAAAACCGACAGAGGTGAACAGAGAAGTAAAAACAAAAAACAGTAAAATAAATGAGTAAATAAATACATTCACAGGGCCCTTGAAATCATTTAGTCTACGGGGCGCTTCTCAACATATAGTAGGAACGGTTGCCACAGCTTTTTGAATTTACTTTCTGAGCCTTGAGTCGTATATCTTAGTTGTTCCACTTTAAGATGAGCCACTACGTCCATCACCCAGTGTTTTATTGTTGACACTAATATTGGCAACACTTTACTCTCAGGTGTCTACATAAGAGTGACATGAGCGTGTCATAAACATGACATGGGATGTGTCATGAACATTAATGACACTTTCAAGTAACATTAATGCTCATGATACTTGTCATGTCATGTTTCTGACAGGCTTGTGTGACTCTTATGTAGACACCTTCAAAATAAAGTGTTACCATATCTTGCTTAAGTCACAAAGGCATGTTCAAAAACATGCCTAAGTCATTTATTTCTCTTAAGTTACATAATTTACACACAGTGTTATTACTATGCCAATATCCATCCTTTGTTACATCCATTTTGAGTGAAATGATCAATAAATGTCATATGTTACACTTTTGGTGAAGTTTTTTTGTGTTTCCTGCAAAACTTGAAAAAATGAGTTGGGCAATTATTTTAACAGGGTGACGATATATATATATATATATTTATTTATTTATTTATTTTTTAAATACGGACCCGGGGGAGGGGTGTAGTATTTCAAGAAATGTCGCAAATCTGCAAGAAAAAAGTAGCAGATTTATGAGGAAAAAGTCGGAAAACTTGTAGGTTTTTTTTTTACTGCTGTCAAGCCACCCATAGACATATATATATATATATATATATATATATATATATATGTCTATGAAGCCACCCCCCAGTTCAGAAAACCCAGCCCAGCCAGCCGCCACTTGTTTTCGTGGTGCATGTATTTACTAGACATTACGGTACCAACATGTTAGAACGGCCTTTAAAATAAAAGCAGTTTTCCGGTTTAACTGTATTTCCATCTAATTTCAAATTGCAATTAAAAGGAAACCATCCATAATCAGAGACTCATTCTACTTCACTTGGACAGTGGACATCCTCAGGCTGTCCCTCAGTTTGTTTCAAGACGTTATAAAGGATCATTTCAAGATTAAAGCCTTTTGAAAACTTGGAATTTAAATTGAGACAACCCACTGCAGCATGTGGTTCTCCCTGTAAGGACAGGGGGGCCCCTGGGGCTGGATGCGCTGTCTCAAGAATGGCCGGAAGGGTTGTTATAAGCTTTTCCACCATTCCCTCTGATTCCTCAGTTGCTCAATCGGGTGGCTCAGGGCCGCTACAGGGTGCTCCTGGTAGCCCCCAGGTGGCCCAGGAGACCTTGGTTCCCCACACTTCTCCGTCTGGTCACGGCCAGCCATGGGCTGGGCAGATCTCCTCTCCCAGGTAGGGGGCCAAATCTGGCAAATCTGGTTTGTCCGATTGATCTGGTTCTTGCCTTCCTGCATTCACTTTTTGACTCAGGCAGGACTCCTACCACAATCAAGGTCTATACTGCTACTATTTCTTGCTTTCATCGGGGGGTTGACGGTGCTACAGTGGGGAGACACCCACTAGTCTCTCAGTTCATTAGGGGGCCATGTCGACTGCGCCTGCACAGGACACCCAGGGCTCCATCATGGGACCTCCCTGTGGTGCTGAGGTCCTTGATGCAGGCTCCTTATGAACCGTTGGATCAGTGTTGCCTTAAGTTCTTGACCTACAAGACGGTTTTCCTCTTGGCTGTGTGCTCAGCCAAGAGGGTAAGTGAACTACATGCTTTGTCTGTTAGTGACACTTGTTTACAGTGGAAACCCGATGACTCGGGGTGTCCCTGTGGCCGAACCCTCAAACGGTCAACCAGGTGATTGACATCAGTACCTTTCAGCCCAGTCAGGCCCTGTTACAAGAGGGTGCTGGGTTGCTTACTTTGTGCCCAGCGAGGCCGTTGAAGTCTTATGTTGCACGCACTTAGTCTTTGAGGCGCTCGCATTCTCAGTTATTTGTCTGTTTTGGGGGACAGAAGGCTGGTCATCCTGTTTCGAAGCAAAGGTTGTCCCATTGCATTGTCCATACCGTTGTTGAGGCCTACTCTGCTCAGGGTATCCCACTCCCAGGGCACGTGGTAGCTCATTCCCCCAGGGGAATTGCCACTTCCTGGGCTGCCATGAAGGACGTTCCTCTGTCGGAGATTTGTGCAGCAGCGAGCTGGGGCACTTCCTGCACGTTCTCCAGGTTCTACAGAGTCAATATGGCGTCCCCTGCACCGTTTGGTTCTGCCATGCTGCTTTCAGTTGCTAGGCAAGGTTGTGAGGAAGGTCCTCTGTTCTTCACGACACTGCTGGCACTAGTCATCCAAGGTTATGACCGTGGTGACGGCCTGAGTGAGGTTGAAATAGATCGTAAGTTATGCCTATAACTATGGATCTATGAGACCGAACGATGACCGTCACCATTTCTTTGTCGCTCAGAACCGGCTGAGGCGTTCCAGCAGGAAGAAGCACCGCGCTCACGCCTGAGGAAGACCTTAGAAGGTTGAAACGTTGCCTTTGCACACCTTTTTTGTTTGATTATTTGTAATTTGGTGTTTTTAGTTGTGTTTAAATAAATATAGTTGAGTTTGAATTGTAAAAGGTCTCTTTGCCTTATTTAAAAGAAAATATTTTTTGAAAAAAAAGAAAGAGGAATAAAGAAGATCCAAAAAATGGACGACTGGACGCTATGGCAGGAGACGCCAGTGTGCCTGCCAGCCAAGATGGGAACGGGAGTACGGGAGGTCTGTCGGGGTGATGGACTGTGCACCTTTCACCTCACCTAACCGCAACCCCTCACCTAACCCTAACCCTAACCTAATGTGAGTGGATTTTAAAATCTAACTCTAACCCTAACCTTCAAGAGCAAGTGTTTTAACAAAATACTCAACAATCCTCCCATTTGGAATGAAGAAGAAGAAGAAGAAGAAGAAGAAGAAGAAGAAAAAATAAAGATAAAAGAACTGAAAAAATCTTCCCGTTTGGAGTGAAATGCATGCTGGGAAGTGAATTATGATTCACAACATTTGAGAGAATTATTAATTTTATGAAGTAGTATATGTAAATAACTATTTAAAATTATTTAAATATACATATCTAGCGAGTTGTATTTATATATCATTTTATTAATTATTTAATGCCTAAATGTATTTATTTATTCATAATTTGTGGAACATTTAATGGGAATATTACATTGATATAGATTACAATATACAATGAAAGTAAATAGCGTAATGATCATCATTATTGTAGCTCATTGTCAGTCAATAGCTGACATTTAAAACCCCAGAATGAATAGAAATGAAATAAACACCATTTCTAAATGTTTATTATTCCCTTTTTAAAAAAATAATTTTGTTGTATTCTGTTTTAGAATTATTTTTCTTATTATTAATATTATTTTTAGTTTTGGTCCCCAGCTGACCCCTGAGCAGCTGTTGCTCTCAGCTTCAGGACCAGCTAGCAGCCTGGAGTCATCTCAAGAGAAAAACAAGAACATCATCAAAATGTCAGCGTTGAAAGGAGGATTTACAGTTGATTTTAGCACGATAATACAGGGAAACACTGACACAGAGTAATGTAAAGTTCCCTCAGTGCAGAAACTTTCTACATGTTTGACCATTAGTATCGATAAGAACTGATGTACATGCACATTATGACATTTAAATCAGATCAAAACTTTAAAACAGGTAAATGTCATGCATTTCTACAGTAACCATGTTTAAAAAGGATAGGAAACATCAGCAGAATAAAGTGAAACAGAGAAAGTGTTTCTGATGTTGGGCCATGTAGTATGAAAGGTTTCTAAAAGCAGTAGGAGACTGCTCGTGTCTGGTCTCATGAGAATGAGGTTAGACTTTTTTTTTCTTCAGGAAATAGGAAGGTTGCAGCACTCGGCTGGTTTAAAGAAAGCACGTGATGAACGCTACTTCCTCTAACTGTCAGACTCTCTGATCAGAGACACAGAGATGGCGGGGACGAGGTAAGATCACACTCAATGATGGCTCAGGTTTGGGGTTAGGGTCAGGGTTAGAGTCTGGTTTTGTTGTCTCGGTGATCTGTTGGTGCATATTTCTTCACATCATTATCTCTCTTGGTTTGATGGATTTACTCTGCAGGCCTAAACTCACTGATGTGTGAATCACGCAACTTTGGATGGACGATTGTTTCCACTTCTTGATTTTAAAGACAGATGCTATGATTCAGAGTTAAAACCTCCCTTCTCTGGTTTGAACATTTCCATTCTGTAGGAGGCCAGAGTTCGACTGAAGTTCCAGCTTCCGTATGCAGGGTTCAGTTTGTTTCCTGTTAGTGAAGCTATGGCTCTCACCATCAGATGTTGCATGGTGTATAATGTGGTTTTTAACTCAGTCACTTACTAAAATGGTCTAAACCCACAGAGCTGTGTCATTTTAAAGTGACAGCGATGCTTCAGTAAAAGGCTACTTGATGATTAATGACCAATATTAGAAGATATGAGTGAAAACTACCGTTCTGTTCTTTAATGCTCTTTGATGTAATTTCTACAACTAATAATGTTCATTTACAGTAAAGGTGCTTAATAATATCAACAACTCCCAAATATCACAGCTGGTTTTAATGTTTATGATAAAGCAGCTCTGCAATAAATACATTTGATGTGTATTACATAAGTTATAATTACTAATTTCATGCATCAGTTCATCAGCTGTTTCCATAATGTCGCTGTGCATGAGTCTTAGTTTTTCTTTTTGAATTATGAATTCCAATTTATAATAAGAAAGCTGCACATTTTAAGCACGGGTTAATAAAGAGACCTCACTTTTTTATATAACTAAACACACTCTATTACTCTGTAGTTTGTATGAGTTTAGTTTTCCTCGTCGTCAACACAAGAACAAATGTTGTGAAACTCAGTGAAGCAATCACAGCTGCAAACAGGAACCCAGACAGGAAAACGTCTTCCACACAATTTAAACGAACTAAAGTTTTCTCACTTTGTTATAAACACATAGTCTATAGTTAGAGGAAATGTTTCATCTTCCCGTATTTATAAATAAAATAGATGTAAATATTAATACTACAACTCAGAGGATGTCAGGTTTTCCAAAATTTACATTTGTTAATTTTTCACTTATATATTAGTATAATAATCCATAAATGGCTGCCATATTGTGTAAAAGGTATCTATCTTACCTCTCAGGGTGAATTTTATATTTTCTAACTGCAAATGTTACATTATATCATTCATTAAAGTTTGATAAACTGGAGGATTTTTTTGTTTCCAGTTCAGCAGAATTGTTCTTTTCGCTAACAGTGTCACAAAACAAATCACATTCTTTTGGTTATTTGACAAAGAGAGCTCCATGGCAGCGGAGCCAACCCCAAACATGGCAAGAACTGGGTCTGGTTTAATATATTTCTGGAAAATCTCAGATAAACTTTGAAATATCTTAACCCAGTAGGTGGTGATGCTTGGACAAGTCCAAAACATATGTGCTAATGAGGTGGGTGCCTGTCCACATCGATCACAGAGTGGGTTTACAGCAGGAAGCCATCTTCCCGTATTTATAAGAACTATAATGTTTTTGGCACACTAACAAAGTCAGTTTTTACAGAACGATGACTGAGAACATGTTGACAAGTTTTTCATATTGACTTGTTTTTGTTTGTTTCTCCACAGAATCACAAACCTGAGTGTGGCAAAGCCACCTCCTCCGCAGCGCAGCACGACGCCGCAGGGAGCCGTCCACATGCGCATTAAGACTTCCCAGAGCTCCGGAGAGCGCCTCAGTCAGTCCAAGTCCATGGTGCTGCAGGACTCTGACCTCCCACCGAAGCCCGTGAGTCAACAGACAGCCTCCATCCTGCAGAGGGCGCTCTGCTTCACCTCTAACACTTTATTCTTCTGTTGCTAGATGTCTCGGCACCGCAGGAATCAGTCTCAGCACAGCGTCCTAGTCTCAGGAGGAGCTGCTGCTTCTGAACCACTGGTGGGTCCTGCTACCACGACCCTCATTAAGCTCCAGAACTGTCCCATTAACGAGTAAATGTCAACTCATTTAGCTCCAGAACTGTCCCGTTAACGAGTTAATGTCAACTCATTTAGCTCCAGAACTGTCCCGTTAACGAGTTAATGTCAACTCATTTAGCTCCAGAACTGTCCCAGTTAACGAGTTAATGCCAACTCATTTAGCTCCAGAACTGTCCTGTTAACGAGTTAATGTCAACTCATTTAGCTCCAGAACTGTCCTGTTAACGAGTTAATGTCAACTCATTTAGCTCCAGAACTGTCCCGTTAACGAGTTAATGTCAACTCATTTAGCTCCAGAACTGTCCCGTTAACGAGTTAATATCAACTCATTTAGCTCCAGAACTGTCCCGTTAACGAGTTAATGTCAACTCATTAGCTCCAGAACTGTCCCGTTAACGAGTTAATGTCAACTCATTAGCTCCAGAACTGTCCCGTTAACGAGTTAATGTCAACTCATTAGCTCCAGAACTGTCCCGTTAACGAGTTAATGTCAACTCATTTAGCTCCAGAACTGTCCCGTTAACGAGTTAATGTCAACTCATTTAGCTCCAGAACTGTCCCATTAACGAGTTAATGTCAACTCATTTAGCTCCAGAACTGTCCCGTTAACGAGTTAATGTCAACTCATTTAGCTCCAGAACTGTCCCTGTTAACGAGTTAATGTCAACTCATTTAGCTCCAGTACTGTCCCATTAACGAGTTAATGTCAACTCATGTAGCTCCAGAACTGTCCCGTTAACGAGTTAATGTCAACTCATTTAGCTCCAGAACTGTCCCATTAACGAGTTAATGTCAACTCATTTAGCTCCAGAACTGTCCCAGTTAATGAGTTAATGTCAACTCATTTAGCTCCATAACTCTCCCAGTTAACGAGTTAATGTCAACTCATTTAGCTCCAGAACTGTCCCGTTAACGAGTTAATGTCAACTCATTTAGCTCCAGAACTGTCCCATTAACGAGTTAATGTCAACTCATTTAGCTCCAGAACTGTCCCGTTAACGAGTTAATGTCAACTCATTTAGCTCCAGAACTGTCCCGTTAACGAGTTAATGTCAACTCATTTAGCTCCAACAATGTCCCTGTTAACGAGTTAATGTCAACTCATTTAGCTCCAGAATTGTCCCATTAACGAGTTAATGTCAACTCATTTAGCTCCAGAACTGTCCCGTTAACGAGTTAATGTCATCTCATTTAGCTCCAGAACTGTCCCGTTAACGAGTTAATGTCATCTCATTTAGCTCCAGAACTGTCCCGTTAACGAGTTAATGTCAACTCATTTAGCTCCAGAACTGTCCCGTTAACGAGTTAATGTCAACTCATGTAGCTCCAGAACTGTCCCGTTAACGAGTTAATGTCAACTCATTTAGCTCCAGAACTGTCCCGTTAACGAGTTAATGTCAACTCATGTAGCTCCAGAACTGTCCCGTTAACGAGCTAATGTCAACTCATTTAGCTCCAGAACTGTCCCGTTAACGAGTTAATGTCAACTCATTTAGCTCCAGAACTGTCCCATTAACGAGTTAATGTCAACTCATTTAGCTCCAGAACTGTCCCATTAACGAGTTAGTGTCAACTCATTTAGCTCCAGAACTGTCCCAGTTAACAAGTTAATGTCAACTCATTTAGCTCCAACAATGTCCCAGTTAACGAGTTAATGTCAACTCATTTAGCTCCAGAACTGTCCCGTTAACGAGTTAATGTCAACTCATTAAGCTCCAGAACTGTCCCAGTTAACGAGTTAATGTCAATCATTTAGCTCCAGAACTGTCCCAGTTAACGAGTTAATGTCAACTCATTTAGCTCCAGAACTGTCCCGTTAACGAGTTAATGTCAACTCATTTAGCTCCAGAACTGTCCCATTAACGAGTTAATGTCAACTCATTTAGCTCCAGAACTGTCCCAGTTAACGAGTTAATGTCAACTCATTTAGCTCCAGAACTGTCCCAGTTAACGAGTTAATGTCAACTCATGTAGCACCAGAATCCAGGGTTAGGGTTAATCTAATGTCAACTCCAAACTGTCTTCTCCTCACACTGCATTATTGGTATTATTTAATCTGAACATGTCGCTCTGTCGGTATATGGCTCTGTCAGTCAGACGCTCTGTCTGTATGTCCCTCTGTCGTTAAATATGGCTCTGTGGCTCGATCTGTATGTCGATTTGTCTTGTGTTGCTCTGTTAGTATGTGGCTCTGTCGGTATGTCACTCTAATGGTATGTGGCTTTGTCGGCTGGTCTTTCTTTCCTTTCGATGAACTGAATTTTTGAAACATCATGATTACTTTCCATTCATCTACGTGTGTGTGTGTGTGTGTGTGTGTGTGTGTGTGTGTGTCCAGGTGGAGCTGAAAGGTGAACACCTGAATGTGGCTAAAATCTCTGACTGCGGTAAGAAGCAGAGGAAGAACTGGACCTTGATGTGGAGTGTTCTGACCACAGACCAGCTGCTGCTTTATAAAGAGAAACAACAGGAAACGGGTCCGGTATGAGAACATTCAGTCTCTAATATTTCTTCTGTATCTTTGTTTCATGAAGTGAGACGTCACACGGCTGACTGAGTCGAGTCAGTCATCCTGTAATATCAGCAACATGTTTGTGACTCGTCTTTCTAAGGCCAACTAAAACTGACTCATTTCTGTTGGTCAGTGAAGTGACTGCAGAATAAACTGCTAACAGTAAACCTCTGACCTCTGTGTTTAGAAACCTGGAGGAAAGACAGATG
Source organism: Centropristis striata (assembly GCF_030273125.1). Classification (NCBI taxonomy): domain Eukaryota; kingdom Metazoa; phylum Chordata; class Actinopteri; order Perciformes; family Serranidae; genus Centropristis; species Centropristis striata. The sequence continues at coordinate 37,392,371 of NC_081526.1, read as the reverse complement.
TGGTCCAGCTGTGCGGAGCAGTTATCCACTGGACAACAGAGAAGTCGAGCAGGAAGAATGTCTTCCAGGTAACAGAAACTGCACTACTGTTATACTGTGGATTTCTTCTTCTTCCTCTTCCGGACGCAATTTCGTCCCGCTACTAGTCCTACAACTTCAAGAGTTGCAGGACAAATTATATATCAAAACGTGCGGTTTGATCGGGATCGGTGTGCTATTACTTTTCTCTACGGAATACAAATTTTGTTACAAAAAAACTGCCCAAAATTTTGCATTGAAGTGAATGGGACGGCCGACAAAAAATGAGCGAAAAAGAACAACAATTGGAGATTTTTAAACGTCTACTTCTCCGGCATAATTTCACCTAGAGACTCCATTTAAACTTTAAACAGTAGACACAAGTCTTGTGTATTGGTATATTAATCCACGTTTCGATAGGTCATATAGTTTTTTATCAATCCCTGTTCAATGAACATGATCATTTTTGGAGAAATTCTGAGATTATAATGGGTGTGTATTGCACGGAATGTGCGTGTCACAGTGTGTGACATCATCACCAGAGTGTAGAGGGAGAGGTAAAACTGTCAAAAAATAAATTTGAAAACTGCGCTCCAGGCCGCAAATTCCACTCTACAGAAATAATTTATACATAGAAACGTAGGAAAATTTGTCTTCTCACTCACAATCCTCTGGTAAAGCTGTCAGAGTTATAGTTTGGGCGTAGGACGCACAGATGATCCACCAACACCACCAACAGCCTCATTGGGTCCCATATTAAAAACGCAGGAAGATTTCGGAAAAAAGGAAGATGGAACAGTTTTTTTAGATCGCTCTAACAAAGCTATTTTTTCATTTTTCTTAAAAAAAAACATATGTGGACGTTCAGGAAGAACTCGGGACGCTCAAAGTGAAGTCGGATCAATGATAGGTATTATGGTTTTGCCAAAAATGCTTTCTGTTCGAGGCCAGAAATTCCAGTCTGTCCACCTCTGGCTGCTGTCACTCTTTCATTAACAGGTGGTGTCAGTTAATTCTGTTGATTGCTTTGATCTGATTGCCTTTGATCTTTGATGTGATTACAGTTACAGATACACACACACACACACACGCACGCACGCACGCACACACACACACACACACACACAGTAACTTTATGTGATTTTAATTTTAAACACACACACACATTTTGAGGTTAAAGGGCATAGTTTAAAATCTCTGAAGAATCTCATCATCGTGTACACACACCGGCAGTAGCCCCCGTGGCCCTTTCAAAGTTTCCCCAGAGGAAATTTTCTAGTTATTATTAATGTATGTATGGAAGAAGTGGTTTCTGACTTTACTCACCTTCAAATTTTCCAGATCACAACAAACACAGGAAGTGAGTACCTCCTCCAGACGGACGGTTACTCCACCGCCACTAAATGGTACGACGCCATCAGAAAGACCGTTGACTCTTCAGTAAGAACTCTCTGCTGTCTTTGAACACCAACTGGGGTCTTGACTGCAGTGACCTCAATAAACCAAATGTGGGACAATGTGGGAAAATATGGGACAGTGTGGGACAATGTGGGACACGTTATCAATGCTGTGAAGTGCGTCAAAATTTAGACGTCTTAAAAAATGTATTTCTGTTTTTTAGTACCATGCAGAGATCTGCAGTCTGAGTTAGATGTCTCGTTTTCAGTTGTATCTGAGACATAAAGACATTATTTATATGGTTTTCAAAATGAGCAGCCCCACCTGATCTTCTTTAGGTTATTAGTTGTTTCAAAGCTTCCTGCGATTGTTTCAGACTAAACTTCCTCTGCGGAGATCAAACAGCACAGAGTACCTGCCCAGACACAGCTCATTACCTGGATATGGCTCCGCCTCCCCCAACGCCAAGCAACGCAACCCCGTCCACAGACGCTCCATCAGTAAGACGCCCACAGACACAAACTATTATTAGCAGTACAAGTAGTATAGACTGACAGATGTTGGTTTTTCTGCAGATATGTTCGGCAGTGCCAAGCTGAAACACAGCGCGTCTGACAGCGCCGACAAGAATGGCGTGAAGAACCGACTGAAGAAGTTCATCAGCAGACGTCCGTCCATGAAGACGCTGCAGGAGAAAGGCCTCATCAAAGGTTCCCGCTTTTTTTTTTACACATGAAACTGGAACATATGTGGTCTGTCTGACAGGATCATAATTACTTTATTTTATGCTTTTATTATATCTATATTCGGTAACGCTTTATATTAAGGTCCTTGTAATAACCATTAATTAACAAGTAATAAGGCATTGTTCTCGCTTTAGATCCCTTTAGCTGCAAAAAGCATAGTTAACTGTTAACAAGTGCATAGTTAACTTATAATAGATGAGCAATAAAGTATATTTTAATATCAATAAGCAAACAAAAGATTAATAAAGGCATGGCAAAGACATAATGGGTGGGTTATGGGTGTTTGTAATGCTATTATGAAGAATTATAAGATACTCATGAGGCTTTTATTAATGTTCTTATTATAAATCTCTTATCGCCTGCTATTAGCTGTATTATAATGCCATTATTAACACTAATATAGGCTTATAAACACACAGTAATGTTAATAAGCATCTTGTAAGGACTTACAAGGGCCTTATTACTTGTTAATTAATGGTTATTACAAGGACTTTAGTATAAAGCGTTACCCAGGATTCTTTCAAAATATTCTATATTCATGTCTGCTGCACCATTTTGCATCATGACTGATACGATCCAATAAGCAGGCGGATAATAACAATTCCTAATTCATTCCCATCAAACTTAATGTTATACATGTTCTATATGTGTGTGTCAGATCGGGTTTTCGGCTGCCATCTGTTGACTCTTTGTGAGCGTGAAGGAACCACGGTGCCCAGGTTCGTTCAGACGTGTTTGGATGCCGTTGACAAGCGAGGTATGTCACCGACCTCCGCTGATAAAGAACCAACAACATTTACAGAAGCAGCTGCCAGAGAAAACACCATTAAAATCCAGAGGTGCCTTTTCATATTGTGTGTTTGTGGTTTCAGGTCTGGAGGCTGACGGGATCTACAGAGTCAGTGGAAATCTGGCCACAATCCAGAAACTTCGCTTCATCGTGGATCAGGGTCAGTTCCTCACTGTTGGACCCTGCCCTGTCTCCTATAGCTTACATTTACAACAGGACATTTTAATATTGTGTTTGATGGGAACTATCAAACATAATGACACATTTAGACCAGATTCCCTCATGGGAATACGGTCTAAATGTGTTCTGTGCCCCACCAGGAGTCCTGTAGGGCAGCTATTCTCAACCTTGGGGTCGGGACCCCAATTGGGGTCGCAAGATTCTTTCTAGGGGTCGCCAAATCATTTTGGAAGTCAGCTCTGTCTCCACTGTGTTAAAGTTAATTTATTAATGTGTTTTAGTCTTTTTGGTAACTTAATGTCTTTTTTTTTGTCATATTGTGTCTTTTGTGTCTTTTTTTGATCATTTTGTGGTCAATTTGTGTCTTTTTTAGTCATTTTGTTTCCTTTTTTTTCGTCATTTTCTGTCTTTTTTTAGTCACTTTCTGTCTTTTTGGTAATTTTGTTTCTTTGTTTGGTCATTTTGTGTCTTTTTTGGTCATTTTGTGTCTTTTCTGGTAGTTTTGTTTCCTTTTTTGGTCATTTTGTGTCTTTTTTGATCATTTTGTGGTCAATTTGTGTCTTTTTTGGTCATTTTGTTTCCTTTTTTTGGTCATTTTGTTTCTTTTTTGGGTGATCTGAACTGTGCGTGTGAGATTGTGTTCAGTGAGCGGGGTCGCGGACAACATACATGTTAAATTGGGGGTCGCGACTCAAAAAGATTGAGAATAGCTGCTGTAGCGTGTACTGCAGGAATATGAGGAACCTCAAACATCAAACAGGTTCTCAGTGGTTGTTGGTCTCCATCAGGACTGTCCCTGGTCTCTGTTTGCTGTTTTCAACTCTGAAGACTCTGAAGGTTCAGTTGGTTTCATCAGACCTTCAGTACTCACCTTAACGGTTTGCAGCTGAGAGTGAAACTGAAAGTCTGACTTCATGGTTCGCTGCTGAAAAACTATAATCAGCTGGACTTGAGTCCAGCTCATCAGCTAAACTTATTGTGATATTAATATTTGTATATCAAAATAGACATTATCAAAGGATCCTGTGTCTGCTTCTGGTCTCTCCCCCCAGAGGAGCACCTGGACCTGGACCACAGTCAGTGGGAGGACATCCATGTCGTCACCGGAGCCCTCAAAATGTTTTTCCGGGAGCTGCCTGAGCCGCTCTTCCCCTTCAGGTTCTTCCAGCCTTTTTTGGAGGCCGTCAGTGAGTCAAACTGCAATGCTGTCCACATACAAAATATGTTTAACTACAATAAGATGCATATATTAAAATATTGCTCCTGTGTTTTCTCTGAACAGAGACTAAAGAATCCAAACACAAAATTCAGGCTGTGAAGAAACTGATCCAGGAACTGCCCAAACCCAACCATGACACCATGAAGCTGCTCTTCAGTCACCTGCACAGGTACCTGCACACACCTGAGCCACAACTGGAGATTCAGTAGAAACATTGTTAGACTGTCTTTCAACACACAACCATCTAGAAACCATCACATCATTAAAGATTCCGACAATCAGAGAAATGTTAGTGTTTTAGTGTCGTGGCATCAAGGTTTCTTCAAATTTAACTCAGCAGCCAAAATCAGCCTTGCAACTTGGAAGAAATAAAGATTTGACCTGATAATTAATTTCATTATTTTTTGGGCTATACCACCCAGCCCTAAAAATGAAGCACAAATACAAAACATACTGATGTAAATGTCACATTTTAGGATTGTAAAATGTGGTTTACTTTATGACGTAAAATGTAAAGTACTGTACTGTAAAAATACTCATTAAAACACATGGTACTCACCAAGGTTATTATAGTTACGAAAACTAACGAAATAACGAAAACTAGAATTGAAAAAACATTTTCGTTAACTGAAATAAGAATAAAGTTTTTAAAAAAACGATAACTAACTGAAACTGTATTTTGTGGTTACAAAACTAACTAAAACTAACTAAAATTATCGTGAAAATGTCCTTAGTTTTCGTTTTCGTCAACTTTTTTCATTCATAATTCAGTGTTTCTATTCGAACATGCAGGAACACATGGTGAATATGTTTACTGAGACTGGGATGTCTACACTCAAACCAAATTCAAAACCCCCAGAACTGTAAGAGTTAATAACCTTATTGGCACTGAGATGGATAAACCAAAGGAAATAAAGACAAAATTTATTATGACCTCTTTGAATCTGGCACCCAACGTATAGCCCATTACAAAAAACTAAAACTAACACTAAAACAAATAAATACTAAACTAAAACTAAGCATTTTCAAAAAATAAAAACTAAACTAAAACTAGAAAACTCACTCTAAAAACTAACTGAATTTGAAAAGAAAAATTCACAACAAAATTAAAACTAAAACTAATGAAAAATCCCAAACTATTATAACCTTGGTACTCACTGGAGTTTCCCTGCTGCAGAGTTCTGGCCTTTTCCAAGAAGAACCTGATGTCCACCCAGGGCATCGGCATCGTGTTTGGCCCGACGCTGATGTGGCCCGAGCTGGACGGGGGAAACATGGCGGTCAACATGGTCTACCAGAACCAGATTATGGAGTTCATCCTCATTGAGAGCCGAGAAATCTTCAACCTGGACAGGAAGTAAAGCGTGCTGAGGTGGACCTGATTATCTGACGGACTCACATGTACACATTTCAACTATAACAAACTCATTCCATGTTTAAGCAGAAAACAGAAGTATGTAAAAAAAATAAAATAAACAAATGTCTTTTGATCTGTACAAAGTTTAAGAAGATATTTTTTTAATTAACATTGTTTTGGTGAGTTTACCTCACCACCTGTCACCTGCTGAGCTGTTTCAGGTGGCTCGGGAGGTTTTTCAAAGTGTCTGTCCTTTTGCTGACAGTTTTCAATGGTTTCTCAGATGGTTCTATTCAACAAACCACCTGGCAGTTTTAGGTAAGTCACTTGCCAAACTTTATCTTAAAAAAATCAAAAGATAGATGAAAATCTTTCTTCATTTTGTTACAGAAATCAAAAAATAAACAGCCCTAACCCTAACCTGAATTGTGGAAAAGATAATGTTCAACAGAGAACAGCAGTATAATGTACAGTAGTATATGTCAGGTGCTTTACTCTTCTCATCAGGCAGCGCTACACTCTGAAGGTGGTTTATTCTCTCTATATTGTTCCATAGAAAACCTTCACAGGGTTGTCTACCAAGCTACAGAGCTTTTAAAGAAACATTATTAATAAAAGAGTCACTGAGATCTGCCCAGTCTGCAGGTTCCACCTTAGAGGACACTGTGTCTTATTTTCTCCACTGAAGGACACCTTAGAAGACACTGTGTCTTATTTTCTCCACTGGAGGACACCTCAGAGGACACTGTGTCTTATTTTCTCCAATGAAGGACACCTCAGAGGACATTGTGTCTTGTTTTCTCCACTGGAGGACACCTTCGAGGACACTGTGTCTTATTTTCTCCACTGAAGGACACTGTGTTTTATTTTCTCCACTGAAGGACACCTCAGAGGACACTGTGTCTTATTTTCTCCACTGGAGGACACCTTAGAGGACACTGTGTCTTATTTTCTCCACTGGAGGACACCTCACTGGACACTGTGTCTTATTTTCTCCACTGGAGGACACCTTAGAGGACACTGTGTCTTATTTTCTCCACTGAAGGACACCTTAGAAGACACTGTGTCTTATTTTCTCCACTGGAGGACACCTCAGAGGACACTGTGTCTTATTTTCTCCACTGGAGGACACCTTCGAGGACACTGTGTCTTATTTTCTCCAATGAAGGACACCTCAGAGGACATTGTGTCTTGTTTTCTCCACTGGAGGACACCTTCGAGGACACTGTGTCTTATTTTCTCCACTGAAGGACACTGTGTTTTATTTTCTCCACTGAAGGACACCTCAGAGGACACTGTGTCTTATTTTCTCCACTGGAGGACACCTCAGAGGACACTGTGTCTTATTTTCTCCACTGAAGGACACCTTAGAAGACACTGTGTCTTATTTTCTCCACTGGAGGACACCTCAGAGGACACTGTGTCTTATTTTCTCCACTGGAGGACACCTTCGAGGACACTGTGTCTTATTTTCTCCACTGGAGGACACCTTCGAGGACACTGTGTCTTATTTTCTCCACTGAAGGACACCTTAGAGGACACTGTGTCTTGTTTTCTCCACTGGAGGACACGTGTCAGACCAGCAGTGTTCATAAATTTTAAAGCATTTTAAACAATGCATTGTTGTTTGGTGATGGAAATATTTTAACATTTTATAAATTAGAACAAAAATACTAATATAAATCCTATAATATTATACAACTGAATAACTGAAGAAAATGTAATGAATTATTTTGCAAAACACTAACTTACCTAAGAAAAAAGAAAACATTAATTTGTTGAACCAAGTTGATGATTGAGGCCCAACAATAAAATATTTGTGAAAGTCAGTCAGGACAAAAACTCAGGATACAAACTACTGCACCACAGTTTAATAACACAAACAGACACACACACACACACACACTGTGCTTCTCAGAACGATTTTAGATACAACAAACAGTTTACAGTGAAACAAAGTAAAAAAAATGAAGATAGAAAAACACCTCTGTAATAAATATTTCTTTAAAAACAATATCAGTGTGATAAAACATTCTGTTCAGGAAAATAAAAATATCATGAAATGTTAGGAATAATAAATAAATATCACTTTGCCTAAAAATAAGCAGATAGCGCATCATAACAATAATTAAGGGACTTCCAACTTAAATTTGTACTTATTTGTTTTTAAATTCTATTTCACTTACTAAAATATATTATCATATATTTGTCTAATGTTAGTTATTATAATAATAATATTAGTACATATCTAGGACAGTTGTGCTATTTCCAGATACATTTGAAATTTTACGTTTTAGAACATTTAAAGAAAAGGTTGGAAAAAGTCCAAATATTGACATTATAAAATTACAAATATGTCATTATAATAAAAAAGATTGTTTTAATATAAAATTGTATATGATATTTTATATTTTATTATTCCTAACTGTTCATGTTTTTATTTTCCTGGAGGAAAACTGAGCACATTTTTTATAAAAACAGATGTAAACATTCATCAGAGTTCCAACATGATGTAAAGATTCTACAGCTGTAACGGATACATAATACTGTGGAGGAATTATTACAATATAAGTTAATATAAGTTAAATAAGTAACCGAGCACAGGGGCAGATTTTATTCAGCACTGGGTCAACACCATCACCTTTAAAACAAAATGATTATTTACTGGTTAAAATGAGATACAAGCAGCGCTGGAACTCACCCTTACATAGTACCAGTACTGGCCCGTACGCAGTACCAGTACTGGCCCATACGGAGTACAAGTACTGGCCCGTAAGGAGTATCAGTACTGGCTTGTACGCAGTACCAGTAGTGGCCCGTACGCAGTACCAGGATTGGCCCGTACGCAGTACCAGTACTGGTCCCTACGGAGTACCAGTACTGGCCCCTACACAGTACCAGTACTGGCCCCTACGGAGTACCAGTACTGGCCCATATGCAGTACCAGTACTGGCCCGTACGCATTACCAGTACTGGCCCGTAAGCATTACCAGTACTGGCCCCTACGGAGTACCAGTACTGACCCGTACGGAGTACCAGGACTGGCCCCTACGGAGTATCAGGACTGGCCCGCGGAGTACCAGAACTGGCCCATACGGAGTACCAGTACTGGCCCCTACGGAGTACCAGGACTGGCCCATACGGAGTACCAGTACTGGCCTCTACGGAGTACCAGGACTGGCCCATATGCAATACCAGTACTGGCCCGTACACAGTACCGGTACTGGCCCCTACGGAGTACCAGTACTGGCCCGTACGTAGTACCAGCACTGGCTTGTACGCAGTACCAGTACTGGCCCCAACGGAGTACCAGGACTGGCCCGTACGCAGTAACAGTACTCGCCCGTATAAAGTAACAGTACTCCCATGTATGTAGTACCAGTACTCGCCCGTATGTCTACTTTTTACTCTTTGGTGTACTGTGACTTTTTCTTACAAGCTGCCAGTACTCTTTTCTGCCCTCTATATTTGTTTTATGATGGCTCTAAAGTATTTGGGGTTCCACCTTTAAAACTCCATGTTGCAGCACCGTACCTCTGCTGCTTCATCATTTATTTAATTTCATAATTATGACTTCAACATTTTCTCAGGCAGAGTTAACAGATGATAAAGTCACTTAGTTTTGTTTTGGTCCGGTGTACTGTGGGCACTGACAGACTCCACGGTGTGTTCAGGTGCACCTCGTAAATCGTACATATAGGAGAATACATATTTAAAAACAATATGGAATGCCTGAGAGCCTTACTGCATTATATTCCATTATATTTTTATACCTCGAATATGATTTGTTTTCCTTAACGTACACCACAGAGTAATGCAGGAAAGGCACAACTTGGTTGATAACCCCCCTCGAATAAGAGTACCGGCACCGGATATTATGTCTAAATTATGACTTTCTAACCAAAAATTAAATCACAAAATAAGTTAATATTTACAACCACAGATGGATAAGAAATTAGAGAAGAACCTGAATAAATGCATGGAGAAAAGTAAGTTGACTCTCATAATTTCCCTGTAGTACTTTGATTGTACGTTTCCAAACCTTTCTTCTTTTTTTTAATACTTTAATTTTTCAGAACAACACACGGATCAATGTTTGTTTGCAAAACAACACAAAGACAACAACAATTTACATTGGAGTCCATTATCATCCAACTTATTTCACTTCAGAAACCCCAGATTCACTTATTCAGCTCATTAAAGTTATCATAGAAGTCAGTATTTAAATAATTATTAAACTCATTAAAGTTATCATAGAAGTCAGTATTTAAATAATTATTAAACTCATTAAAGTTATCATTAAAGTCAGTATTTAACTCAATTTAAGTCAATATTGAAGTCAAAATTTAACTTCTTATTAAACAAATTAAAGAGGATATTGAACTTTTTTATTTAACTTACTTAAAACCTAAAAGACCTTTTAATCTCCTTATTCAAAGCATTATTTTACTCATTTAACTGAATTTGTGTGTCAGACAGCTGACCCGACTCAGAGGAGGAAAGAAAGCACTTGTTGGCTGTTAAGGTGGAATGGCTGTTAAGGTGGAATGGCTGTTAAGGTGGAATGGTTGTTAAGGTGGAATGGAAAGAGTTGTGGAAACAAGGCGTCTGGTTCCAGTAAAGGCAGAGTGGTGAGATCAGGAGAGATCCACAGAGAAGGAAAATGATCTGGAGTCGTCTGAAACCTGCGAAGACACGAAGCAGATTAACAAAACAACATGTTTATATGTTCAAGGTTTACTTATTCAGCTGTTGTGTTTATTGACATAGATTCTGTGGGTGTTGATAGGATTGATGTGGTTGTTGTTGTTGTTGTGGTTGCTGTGAGTGTTGTTGTGGCTGTAGCTGTGGTTGTTGTTGTTGTTGTTGTGGTTGTTGTTGTTGTGGTTAATGTGAGTGTTGTTGTGGCTGTAGCTGTGGTTGTTGTTGTTGTTGTTGTGGTTGCTGTGAGTGTTGTTGTGGCTGTAGCTGTGGTTGTTGTTGTTGTTGTGGTTAATGTGAGTGTTGTTGTGGCTGTAGCTGTGGTTGTTGTTGTTGTTGTTGTTGTGGTTGCTGTTGGTGTTGATAGGATTGTTGTGGTTGTTGTTGTGGTTGCTGTTGGTGTTGATAGGATTGTTGTGGTTGTTGTTGTGGTTGCTGTGGGTGTTGATAGGATTGTTGTGGTTGTTGTTGTTGTTGTGGTTGCTGTGGGTGTTGATAGGATCGTTGTGGTTGTTGTTGTGGTTGCTGTGGGTGTTGATAGGATTGTTGTGGTTGTTGTTGTGGTTGCTGTGGGTGTTGATAGGATTGTTGTGGTTGTTGTTGTGGTTGCTGTGGGTGTTGATAGGATTGTTGTGGTGGTTGTAGTGGTTGCTGTGGGTGTTGATAGGATTGTTGTGGTTGTTGTTGTGGTTGCTGTGGGTGTTGATAGGATTGTTGTGGTTGTTGTTGTTGTGGTTGCTGTGGGTGTTGATAGGATTGTTGTGGTTTTGACTCACCTGTAGCTTACTTGCTGTGGCTCTTATGAAATGATAGGATTGTTGTGGTTGCTGTGGTTGGTGTGGTTGCTGTGGCTGTTGTTGTGGGTGTAGCTGTGGTTGTGGTTGCTGTGGTTGTTGTTGTGGTTGCTGTGGGTGTTGATAGGATTGTTGTGGTTGTTGTTGTGGTTGCTGTGGGTGTTGATAAGATTGTTGTGGTTGTTGTTGTGGTTGCTGTTGGTGTTAATAGGATTGTTGTGGTTGTTGTGGTTGTGGTTGTTATGGGTGTTGATAGGATTGCTGTGGTTGTGACTCACCTGTAGTTTACTTGCTGTGGCTCTGATGAAATGCTTGTTGCTGTGGTTGTGGTTGTTGTTGTTGTCGTGGTTGCTGCTGTCGGGGGGAGTGATGGCGTGGGCTGGATGATGCCCCGCCCCCTCGGATAGTCGGTCTGATGGATGGAGAGGAGGACGGGTACTGATGATGATGATGTCCAGCTCTGATTGGCTTGGCTGTATGGAGACAGGACAGTCAGCTGTTAGTGTTGGATATATTACACAACCTGACACTGAGAGGTCCCCTGAGGAAAAACCCTTTCCTGCAGTGACTCAGGTTTGTTTTGACGGTCTGACTCATCACTATGTTTAGTTTGTTTCCTCACCTATCTGAGCAGAGTGTCCCCTGGAGACGTTCTTGGAGCGAACAGCCTCTTTGATGCGGTCTACTTCCTGTTGGTACCGTTTGCGGTCCCTGACGGCCGACTCTTTGGCGGCTCTGAGTGCGGCTTCCAGAGCTTTCACCCGCTCTGCCGTGGCCCGCAGACGCTTCTCCAGCTTGGGCAGCTCACAGCGGAGGTCAGCGTTGTCCCGCACCAGCTGAAGAACACAAAGGCTTCAGATCTGACACCATTTATTTATAAAATAAAAAACTGATCGATTGACTTGATCGAGTGGACACGGACCTGTTTGTGGACTTTGCTGAGCTGCTCCAGGTTGTTTTCTAAGAAGATAATTCTCTGTCTTTGAGCCAAACTGCCACCGGCCTCGTCGCAGTCGTTCTCTGAACTCTGTTCAAGAAGAAACACTGAAGTTCACACAAACAAACCTTTAACGTTCATCTTTGATGAATGACGAGCATCAACAGCTGCAGAGGTGGTTTTCAATGTTGATCTGACACATTGTCAATGATGTCACACCTGGACAGGTGAGGACACACCTGAAGCCTGTTCACCCCAACGTTCTAATGCTAAATACTTTGTTTTTTACATTCTGTGATTGATGCTTTAACTCTTCTGTAGTCTTGAAGAGGCGACTGATGGTATTCTTACGTTCTTGACTCGAGTGCCGAGGTCCTCGATGAAGACTTTGCGGAGATTGTTGAGCGTCTGCAGCTCTTTGGCCTGTGAGTAAACAGAATAACTCGGCTGATCTCAGATGAAGATACGATGAATGTAAAAAATAAGAATAATAATCCACGAACCACTGTCTCCTCCAGGCCCTTCAGGTCCTCTTTGGCTTGTTCTCTCTTCTCATTCAGGAACCTGATTCACACAAACACAGTCTGACTCATGATCAAATCATTTGTTTCATCCGTACTCCAACTTTTACTCATATTTCATCTTGTTTACTTGCAGTGTTTCCACTCAGGATTGTTGATAAGGAAACAAAACACACTGTGAGCTGAACAGGACAAACTTACTGCAGTTTGTGGAGTTTCTGGGCTTTGTTCTTGTCTTCAGCTTTCAGTTTGTCAAAGTCAGATTGAAGCTTCCTGTTCTCCAGCTGCAGGGCCTGATTCACACTGAAACACAAACACAAATTCAGACTCAATAGATCAATAATGACAATCAGACACTGATCAGTTATGTTTGACATGATGAATAATGATTTAAGGTTATTAAAAAATCAAAAAGGTACTCTTTGACGCGGTCGACATCTCTCTGTTTCTGCTCGATCTCGTCTCGGAGGCGACTCAGCTGTTTGTGATGAACTTCTCTGTGGTTCTCCATCTGCTCCTCCAGAGTTCTCTGTTACATTAACAATGATAGATTACTCATTATTATGACACAATAACCAATATAAAAGCCTTTATTGGCTATTACAGCAATCAAACTCTTCCTAGAACTGCTGAGCAACTTCTAGTCATCTTTTTTTTAATTTTCCCACAATTTTGTAACAGATTCAGGACTCAAAACCTTCATGTTTTTGTCCACTGACCATTTCTTCATTACTTCTGCTTTGTGTTTTGGGTCGTTGTCGTGCTGAAATGGCTAAGTTTCTCTGCAGACTGCCTGATGGAATCTTTTCTCCTGTGATCAGGTTCCCAACACCATGTCTGACAGTGGGGATGTTGTTCTTCGTGTTGAAGGCTTCTCCTTTTTTACGCCAAATGAAGGATATATCACTGTGGCCAAACAATTCGTTTTTTGTTTTATCTGACTATAAAACAGAAGACCAGGGGCCTGTTCCAGAAAGCAGGTTTTCAGATAACTCTTACTTTGTTAACCTGAAATGAGGGAAACTCCAGAAAGGGAGGTAACTTCAGCTCTGGCTGGTTGCCGTGGTAACTGACTCTGAGAACCTTACCTTTCTCTGTCTCCTCCTCTTTAGAGACAGACACGCCGCTTCATTTCTGTTTGATATCAGTTTGTTACTCACTGATTGTGTAAGTTAACACTGTTCCTGTATATGGACCCTCCACTCTGACTCAGCTCTTTTCACACTCTCCAAATTAGATTGCAGGTTTTCTATAAAAACCATCATCTTTCCTGGCTGATCCTCATGTTCTCTGGTCCTGTTGAAAGGTCTCCAGGATCTTCTGAGAACTTTGTGCAATGCAGGCATTTTGTGTTCATAGAAAAAAGTGTTTGATCTTTGATATCAGCTCAAAAAAGTGAAAAACTCATCTGATCAGTTGATGTGGAACGTTTAAACGATGACCTGTGTTTGGATCAGAATCTTTACCTTCATCTCAACGGCGTCCTTCAGTCGACTCATGTGTTCCTTCTCTTTATCCATCGACGACACCTCGTGCATTTGACCTGAACACACACACACACACACACACACACACACACTCTTTAACCGCCTTTTCAGCAGCCAATCAGAGGGTAGTGTTTCCTGTAACTATGGTTTCTGTCTGACCTTGAGCATGCAGTTTGGCGACCTCCTCCATCAGAGCGTCCTGACTCTCCTCCAGTTTACGTTTCTTCTGCTCCACCTTCTGCAGGTCGTCAGTCAGCGACGCCACCTTCGCCTGGAGCTGCAACCGAAAACACCTTTTTATCTATTATTATTATCATTAATAATAATAATAATAATAATAATAATAATTAAAAAAAACAATAAACAGGAGTCTCGTTACCCTTCATAGGAGTCTCGTCACCCGTCACAGGAGTCTTGTGACCTGTCACAGGTGTCTCGTTACCTGTCACAGGTGTCTCGTTACCTGTCACAGGAGTCTCGTTACCTGTCACAGGTGTCTTGTTACCTGTCACAGGTGTTCGTTATCTGTCATAGGAGTCTCGTTACCTGTCACAGGTGTTCGTTACCTGTCACAGGAGTCTCGTTACCTGTCACAAGAGTCTTATCACCCGTAACAGGAGTCTCGTTACCTGTCACGAGTCGTGTTACCTGTCACAGGAGTCTCGTTACCTGTCACAGGAGTCTTGTTACCTGTCACAGGTGTTCGTCACCTGTCACGAGTGGTGTTACCTGTGAGATGAGCAGCTGACAGGTGTTGAGCTCCTTCTCGTTGGCCTCCATCTTGCAGGTGTTCTCTGTCAGGTGTAGCTCCAGCTGTTTGCTGCGGGTCACCAGAGTTTTGACCTCAGACTTCATCTTGCTGATGTAGAGCCGCGCCGTGGTGAACTCCTCCTCCATCACGCCGCTCGCCTCCGTCATCTGCAGACAGTAAGGGACAGAGTGAGCAAGAGAGGTCAGAGGTCAGCGCCGTGCAGACGAGGAGCAGAAGAAGAGTCTCACCGCTTTGAGGTCTGAGGTGCTGAGGACGCTGCCGATGTCTCCGAGGTCTCTGAGCAGCAGGTTGAGGATCTCTGCAGAACGCTTCCTGTGGTGAGCGCTGACCTCCTGCAGGCCGGACAGCTCCCTCTGCACCGCCTCCAGGCTCACCTGACCACAGAAGAAGAAGAGACGGCTCACACAGACCTCCAACTGTCCTCCTGTCTGTCTGTCCGCCTGTCCCTCAGTCCTCCTGTCTTACTGTCCCTCTGTCCTACTGTCCCTCTGACCTCCTGTCTCTCTGTCCTCCTGTCTTACTGTCTCTCTGTCCTCCTGTCTCTCTGTCCTCCTGTCTCTCTGTCCTCCTGTCCCTCTGTCCTCCTGTCTCTCTGTCCTCCTGTCTCTCTGTCCTCCTGTCCCTCTGTCCTCCTGTCTCTCTGTCCTCCTGTCCCTCTGTCTCTCTGTCCCTCTAACCTCCTGTCTGTCTGTCCTCCTGTCCCTCTGTCCTCCTGTCTCTCTGTCCTCCTGTCCCTCTGTCCTCCTGTGCACCTGTTACTCTGTCCTCCTGTCCCTCTATCCTCCTGTCCACCAGTCCCTCTGTCCTCCTGTCTCTTTGTTCCTCTGTCTTCCTGTCTCTCTGTCCTCCTGTCTTACTGTCCCTCTGTCCTCCTGTCTGTCTGTCGTACTGTCCCTCTGACCTCCTGTCCCTCTGTCCTCCTGTCTTACTGTCCCTCTGTCCTTCTGTCTGTCTGTCCTACTGTCCTCCTGTCTCTCTGTCCTCCTGTCTTACTGTCCCTCTGTCCTCCTGTCTGTCTGTCCTACTGTCTCCCTGTCCTCCTGTCTTACTGTCCCTCTGTCCTCCTGTCTGTCTGTATGTCCTACTGTCCCTCTGACCTCCTGTCTCTCTGACCTCCTGTCTCTCTGTCCTCCTGTCTCTCTGTCCTCCTGTCCTTCTGTCCCCCTGTCCCTCTAACCCTTGTCTTCAACGTCCACTCACAGTTTTGTGAGCGAGCTCCTCGTTCAGTGCCTCGTTGCAGCGGTTCTTCGTCTCCACCTCCTGGCTCTTGTGGTCGTAGTTGACGGCGAGCTCCTCCAGCGCCTGCAGCACCTCCTTCACTTCCTCTTTGGCCGAGTCGCCGTCCCTCTGCAGCCGGGACAGCTCCTCCTGCACACGCTGGTAGTCCTGGCGGCCGGACAGCAGCACCTGGATGAGAAGATGAAGAAGAGACAGTCAGGTGCTGCCGAGGCGTTTGGAGGCGGAGACACTCAGGTGAGACTCACCTCGTCCTGATCGATCAGCTGCTGTTTCAGATTCTCGGCTGTCTGACTGTGATGGTTGATCTCCTCGTCCTGAAACAGTCAAAAGTATTATATGTTGTTTCCCAGCTGGTCCAGGTGAGACTTGCTTTATAATATCCAGGTGAAAGAACAGGTAAGACTCACCTTGTCGTCCAGCTGATGGTACAGGTCACTGATGAGTGTCTCATACTGCGTCTTCTCTTCGTCTGACAGAGGGACAGGGGGCGGGGCCAAGCTGTCAGCCACTGCCATCGTCTCACTGCTACTTTTCTTGTTTCTGCTGCTCAGCTGCTCCTCCACAGGTACAGACTCACCTGGACACGTTCAGAACATTCACGCTTAGACGAGTTTGATTCAGTGTGAAGACTGAAGCTGAGCCTGTCTGTCCACATAACTCAGGAAATTCATCCAATCAACTTCACATTTGGCCTGAAATATAAACGGTGTTTATACCTGAAATATACCAATGATATATACCAGTTATATACCAGTTATATACCTGATATATACCAGTTATATACCTGAAATATACCAGTTATATACCTGATATATACCTGAAATATACCAGATATATACCTGAAATATACCAGATATATACCTGAAATATTCCAATAATATATACCAGTTATATACCTGATATATACCAGTTATATACCTGAAATATACCAGTTATATACCTGATATATACCTGAAATATACCAGATATATACCTGAAATATTCCAATAATATATACCAGTTATATACCAGTTATATACCAGTTATATACCTGAAATATACCAGTTATATACCTGAAATATACCAGTTATATACCTGATATATACCTGAAATATACCAGATATATACCTGAAATATACCAGTTATATACCTGAAATATACCAGGAATATATACCTGAAATATATACCAGTTATACACCTGAAATATACCTGAGATATATACCAGTTATACACCTGAAATAAACCTGAAATATACCAGTTATGTACCTGAAATATACCAGTTATGTACCTGAAATATACCAGTTATATACCTGAAATATACCAGATATATAACTGAAATATACCAGTTATGTACCTGAAATATACCAGTTATATACCTGAAATATACCAGATATATAACTGAAATATACCAGTTATATACTTGAAATATACCCTATTGGCTTGTTGCCGAGAACCCCAGCGAGCGCAGCGACAAGTCTGAAGTTCGAGGAACCTTTAAACAGGCCTGCTCAAACCTCCTCATTCATTCCTATGAACCCGACTGTTCCTCCTGGGTATTTCTGGCGTTTACCTTTCCTCCAGCGTTTCAACTCATTCTCCAGTTTCTGAACCATGATGCTCAGACTCCTGTTTTTTTCTTTCTCCTTCTCATATTTCTTCTTCCACTCTTCAGCCGTCAGCTCCTGGTTAACAGATACGGTGTTCTTGATGGTTTTAGCTCTAAGACACAAAAGCAACAAACAGTCAGAGAGCTGCTGCTGTCAGGACGTGTGACACAACAGATAAAGGGCGGTGAAGAGTCTTTAGTTCAGTACTGGAGGGGCCATTTCATACCAGCCATAAACCTGAAACATACCAGTTATATACCTGAAATATACCAGTTATATACCTGAAATATACCAGTTATATACCTGAAATACACCAGTTATATACCTGAAATATACCAGTTATATATCTGAAATATACCAGTAATATATACCTGAAATATACCAGTTATATACCTGAAACATACCAGTTATATACCTGAAATATACCAGTTATATACCTGAAACATACCAGGTATATACCTGATATATACCAGTTATATACCTGAAATATACCAGTTATATACCTGATATATACCAGCTATACACCTGTAATAAACCTGAAATATAACAGTTATATACCAATTATGTACCTGAAATACACCAGTTAAATACCTGAAATATACCAGTTATATACCTGAAATCCACCAGTTACATACCTGATATATAGCAGTTATATACCTGAAATATACCAGTTATATACCTGAAATATACCAGTAATATATACCTGAACTATATACCAGTTATACACCTGAAATAAACCTGAAATATACCAGTTATATACCAACTATGTACCTGAAATACACCAGTTATTTACCTGATATATACCAGTTTTATACCTGAAATATACCAGTTATATACCTGATATATACCAGTTATATACCTGAAATATACCAGTACTTGCATTACTTTGAGCAGTACTTTACCTCTGTCCGAACATGAGGGTGGACTTGGTTTCGGCCTCGTTGTAAACGGACGGCGAGCAGCAGATGATGATGGTGGTTCGACAGTTTCCTCCTAGAGAGTCCTGCAGGATCCGGGTCATCTTGCTGTCCCTGTACGGGACGTGGGTTTTCTACACACATAGAGAACTGATATTACCAGAAGCTCCTTTATTTTGAAAGGAGTAAACTTTCCTGTTCCACAGACGCACCGTTCCTTCGCTCAGAGCGGCGATCACGTTCCCCAGAGCAGACAGAGATTTGTTGATGTTCTTGGCTTCGTCCAACACGGAGCCTTCTGCTCCCGTTTTACTCACCTGAACAAAAGCATCATCACTGGTAATAATACATAAATATAATAATATCTACAATAACACATTAATAATAATAATAATAACAGAGTGTGACCTTCTCGCTGCCCGCCAGGTCGACCAGGTAAAGTTTCCCCGACAGTTTGAGCTCCGTCTCCACGTTCTCCTGCTTGATGTTGATCAGGAAGATACTGTGACTGCGAGAGCTGTGCTCGTTCATGTCTGCAAGTACACAGAAAGTACACGTTAGTACATGGACTTACAGGGGAAGTGCACGTTAGTACACGGAAATATACGTTAGTACGTCAGTAGTAGTAGTAATGTAAATATGAAGTATAAAGTTTAGTTTTTCTGCTGTCTTTGTATTTTTTTGCTTGCCCCTCCCTATATCGGTAGTATCAGTAGTATTGGTAGTATCAGTAGTAGTAGTACTAGTATAGGTAGTAATATCAGTAGTAGTATAGGTAGTATTGGTAGTATCAGTAGTAGTAGTACTAGTATAGGTAGTAATATCAGTTGTAGTATAGGTAGTATTGGTAGTATCAGTAGTAGTAGTAGTATTGGTAGTAGCAGTAGTATCGGTAGTAGTACTAGTATAGGTAGTAATATCAGTTGTAGTATAGGTAGTATTGGTAGTATCAGTAGTAGTAGTAGTATTGGTAGTAGCAGTAGTATCGGTAGTATCAGTAGTAGAAGTAGTAGAAGTAGTTTATGTAGTATCAGAATCAGTAGTAGTATCGGTAGTATTGGTAGTATCAGTAGTAGTATAGGTAGTATCAGTAGTAGTATCAGTAGTAGTATAGGTAGTATCGGTAGTAGCAGTAGTATCAGTAGTAGTAGTAGTAGTATAGGTAGTATCAGAATCAGTAGTAATATCGGTAGTACTGGTAGTATCAGTAGTATCGGTAGTAGTAGTATAGGTAGTCTCGGTAGTAGTAGTGGTAGTATTTGTACTCACTGGTGACTGCGACGTGTCAGTAGTAGTAGTAGTGGTAGTATTTGTACTCACTGGTGTTGGCGATGTGTCAGTAGCAGTAGTAGTCGTAGTAATAGTAGTAGTATTTGTACTCACTGGTGACGGCGACGTGTAGTACTCATAGTATTTGTACTCACTGGTGACGGTGACGTGTCAGTAGTAGTAGTAGTAGTAGTCGTAGTAGTAGTAGTAGTATTTGTACTCACTGGGGACAGTGACGTGTAGTAGTAGTAGTAGTAGTAGTAGTCGTAGTAGTAGTGGTAGTATTTGTACTCACTGGTGATGGCGACATGTCAGTAGTAGTAGTAGTCGTAGTAATAGTAGTATTTGTACTCACTGGTGACGGCGACATGTCAGTAGTAGTAGTAGTCGTAGTAGTAGTAGTATTTGTACTCACTGGTGACAGCGACGTGTCAGTAGTAGCAGTAGTAGTAGTGGTAGTAGTAGTAGTAGTAGTAGTATTTGTACTCACTGGTGACAGCGACGTGTCAGTAGTAGTAGTAGTTGTAGTAGTGGTAGTAGTAGTAGTAGTAGTAGTATTTGTACTCACTGGTGACAGCGACGTGTCGGTTGGCCTTCCCCTCGTCGATGACGTCCATCACCTCATCAGGACTGGAGACGAAGCGTTCGGTGCAGCCCTGACAGGAAGTACACAGCAGAGTACTGTTACTGTACTCCAGATACTGCAGTACTGATACTACATTATCTTGAAATATTACTGAGGACATACTTTGACAAAAGGAACTCTGTTTTTATCTTCATGAACAGCCAGGTTCGTCTTCGACACTGAAACAGGAATATTACAATTATATATGTTATTTATTAAATACGTTCATTATTAAATTATTAAAACATTACATCATCCTCACCGTCCAGTTCATTATTAAATTATTAAAACATTACATCATCCTCACCGTCCAGTAAGTCTCTGATTTTATCCAGATAGATTTCAAAATAAGAGACCTGCAGGAAAAAAAGGTAATATTCTGTTTACATTTTTTCTATACAGAAAGTTAATGAAATTACATTTTAATGCAAATTAAAGATAAATTCTCTACTGTTTGTTCTAAAATATTCATTCAAATATTAATATGAAAACTCAGAGATTAATTAAAATGACGTGTACACATTTATTATTGTTAATAATGCAAAAAGTGCAGATGAGCACGTGAACTTGGAAAGCAGGTGAAAACGGTTGGTCCTGGAGATCCAAAAAGGATGTTTTTTTCTTTTTTCCAGTTGATGTTTTAATTTATAAACATTTTCTGTTTCACTGCTGTGCGACCTTTCAACCGTTTATGTATATTATAAAAAATGACTGATGACATCATCACCTTGATGTGGAATTCGAGGTTCTCGTCCATGGAGTAAATGTGGTCAAAGATGTCTCTGGAGATTCGCGGGATGATTCCCATCAGACGCGGGTCGTGAAGATTCCCCTGGAAAATGTATGATTCAAAATTCAAAAACATGAAAGAATATTAAAAGGAAGTTGCATGTTTTTCTATTCAGTACATTGTGAAAATGATTTTACTTTTCCCACAACACACAACAGTTCATCAGCCTTTAATATGACATTATTTTAATATTCTTAAATAAATTAAATCAGTTTGAAACATCAGATTCACTGACGGACAGAAAACAAACGTTTTTCATCATGAAACAAACAATAAGTTGATAATATCATTAATAATAACCTCCATGGTGTGAGTCTTTCCTGAGGACGTCTGACCGTAAGCAAAGATGGTCCCGTTGTATCCTCCCAACACATCTGCAACACAACAACAACAACAACAACACATTAGTTGGACGCTGTGTAGCACGTAAATAAAACAGAGTGAGATAATTTGTTTGTTTAAACTATATATATTAAATAGAAAATTTAAAAATAGAAAAACTGTTACATCTCCCCTTTTCAGAAATCTTCCTGCGTTTTTTAATGTGGGAGCCAATGAGTCTGTTGGTGGCGCATTTGTGCGTCCTACGCCCAAACTATAACTCTGACAGCTTTACCAGAGGATTGTGAGTGAGAAGACTAATTTTCCTACGTTTCTATGTATAAATTATTTCTGTAGAGTGGAATTTGCGGCCTGGAGCGCTGTTTTCAAATTTATTTTTTGACAATTTTACCTCTCCCTCTACACTCTGGCGATGATGTCACACACTGTGACACGAACATTCCGTGCAATACACACCCATTATAATCTCAGAATTTCTCCAAAAATGATCATGGTCATTGAACAGGGATTGATAAAAAACTATATGACCTATCGAAACGTGGATTAATACACCGATACACAAGACTTGTGTCTACTGTTTAAAGTTCAAATGGAGTCTCTAGGTGAAATTATGCCGGAGAAGTAGACGTTTAAAAATCTCCAATTATTGTTCTTTTTCGCTCATTTTTTTCGGCCGTCCCATTCACTTCAATGCAAAATTTTGGGCAGTTTTTTCGTATAAATTCGTATTCCGTAGAGAAAAGTAATAGCACACCGATCCCGATAAAACCGCACGTTTTGATATATAAGAGGAAGAAGAAAAAATCCACAGTATAACAATAGTGCTCGGTGCGATTGCCCCGTGTTAGCTCTTCACTTAGCCACAGAGGAGGCTAGTTACCATGGTTACTGAGCAGGAAGTCACAAAGCATCATTAACAAGACTTTTCAGAATAAGATAGGGTTTTCCTGATGGTGATCATGTGACCAACCTTTGACGATCTGTCTGGCGCAGGTGTCGTACACCTGGACCTGTTCAGAGTTCGGAGGGAGGACTCGGTCAAACACATACGGCTTCCCCTGGAACACAGGAAACACAGTGTCAAAATAAAAGTCTAATGTACATTAAATAAAAGTATTTAATTACTTTAAATACAATCCTTCTGAATAAAAGTCTTCCAGTTTGCTTTGAAATGTGCCAAAAACATTTTAGATTATAAACTTCTTAAATAAATGTAATATTTCAAATATTTATTGTGAATATTTGGCCAGAAGAATCATATTGTAGGAAATATAAACAACAACAAAAGAAAAATAATTAAGTCCGACATGGGATTCATTAAATTACACATACAATTGTGTTATAGAAGTCCCAGTACACCCACAAAAATCACAATATACTCAGAAACGTCCCAATAAACCATCAGGGCAGCAGACTGAGCCGTGACATTTCACTGAAAATGTGAAACTCAGAAGAAAAGAAAATGTGAAGCAGCTGACGTCTGTGTGCTGTCATGGTTACCGCATCAGACACACACACACACACACACACACACCTACACCAACAGGGGACCATCAGTCTTCACTCGCCAAATGGGGACCTCTGCTTTTTTAGCTGCTAATTTAGTAATGTTATTATGGTTAATAATAGTAATGTTAGTATGGTTAATAAAAGTAATGTTAGTATGATTAATAATAGTAATGTTAGTATGGTTAATAATAGCAATGTTAGTATTGTTAATAGTAATGTTAGTATGGTTTCTACTTATGATTAGTGTGGTTAATAATAGTAATGTTAGTATGGTTAATAATAGTAATGTTAGTATGGTTAATAATAGTAATGTCAGTATGGTTAATAATAGTGACAGTATGGTTAATAATAGTAATGTTAGTATGGTTAATAATAGTGACAGTATGGTTAATAATAGTAATGTTAGTATGGTTAATAATACTAATGTTAGTAAGGTTAATAATGGAAATGTTAGTATGGTTTATACTTATGATTAGTGTGGTTAATAATAGTTAGCAAGAGTTATAAGTGGTTAGTTAGTTAATGATCAGGACATAATTCCTGTTAAATTGATGAGAAATTAATGTTATCTTAACATGTATTTAATCAATTAAATTATTAAGGTTTGACTTTGTTTTGCATTTTCAAAAGTTTTCTTTGATTTTTAAATAAAGCTAAAGTTAAATAAA
Source organism: Centropristis striata (assembly GCF_030273125.1). Classification (NCBI taxonomy): domain Eukaryota; kingdom Metazoa; phylum Chordata; class Actinopteri; order Perciformes; family Serranidae; genus Centropristis; species Centropristis striata. Next base: position 37,368,506 of record NC_081526.1, on the reverse strand, counting down.
TAAGCTTGTTTTACATAAAAGACAATTTGTTTCTGTTTCTGAGTCTTTTTGTTGATGTTGTTTTTTTTTTACTTTTACGGATGAGTTTGTAAAAGAAATGTAAAAAACCCTTAAACGTCTGTTTGTCCCGTTAATGACGTCTCATTAAAGAGATGAAGAGAACAGAGACAGACTGACTGTCCTCGTTATGTCTTCAATTATATTATAAACACACACACACACACACACACACACACACCAAGTCAACAGCATGAATCGTATCTTTCAATAACACAGGGAGGGAAATGATTTAATATCTTTAAAAGCCATAAACGGACAATGAATCCTACAACAATCATTGATCTGTGGATGCTGAAATGTTTGCAGAACTTGAGATTTAGAAAAAGAAAACGTCTACTTTGCTTTTTCAATTAAACATGTTGTAAATTCTGCTATTTTTGTATTATTTATTGGTGGAAAAAAAAAAAAGGTAACTGTCATAATATATTTCTTGAAATTATGCCTTTATCCCTTTCTCACAGAGAGAGAGAATCACATTATTACCTGCAACCAAGAATCAGATAAAAATAATAACAATAATCAAAAAATACAATCATAAACCAGCAGAGTGTGATGGCGGATTTCATTTAACTTAATTAATTCATTTCTGAAAATCAAAACAACATCCTGATGAATCAGCAGTTTCAGGTGTTTGTTTCTATTGTGGCTGCAGGCAATAGACATAGATAGATAGATAGATAGACAGACAGACAGACAGACAGACAGACAATTAGAAAGACAGACAGACAGACAGACAGACGGACGGATAAAGGGTGTGTCGGTAAAACACCGTGTTCACACACACACCGGTGTACCAGTCGGTCCGGGGACTCACCGCCACCACCACCGTGTCCTCTCCGTTAAATTTGGGGATGTCTTTGTCTCCGCGGCTCCTCTCCGAGTCGTTCAGCGGCCTGAAGCGACACATCACCTTCACCCCGCACACCCCGCACCCCGCCGCGTCCTCCATCACCGATACCGTCCGGTCAACACGACACACAGACACACAGACACACTCACCGGGAGACACGCAGCCACCGGTAAACAGGACACACACACACAAACACACCAACACACACAGACCGGGCTGAGCCTGAGAAAAACACCGACAGAGCCCCGCCGTGAACCGAGCAGGTCTCCGGTAGATCAGGATGCTGCAGACTGATGGACACTCCCACCTCACACAGGTCCACCCTGGACCGCTGAGCCGCAAGGAACTCTGGGACATGGAGTTCTGTTTCCATAGAGAGAAGCTGATTTTTTTATCAGCTTTGAAGAAGAAAAAAAAATCACATTTATGTGTGTGTTCCTGGTCTTAAAATTGGTCTTTTGGAATGTTCACAAGACATGAAATGTTTCATTCTGTGTGTAATGGATCTATATAATGTGTTATTTCACCTTTTCAATTGAATTACTGACATAAACGTTCTATGATATTATAATGTATTGAGATGCTCCTGTATATGGTGTGATTTTGTGACCTTGAATCAACATAAAAGCTATGGGAGGAGGGCAGCATCCCATCACTTTTACCACCAGATGCCCCTGTATTGCAGCGTCATGTAATGTCATGCAAAAAAAATGATATACATATTTTTTACATTAAAATGTTCATTTATCAATGGTGTAGACCAAAAGCTATTTGTATTCCTCAATTGTAAAATTGTATAGCCTTTTTACAGCATGTTAAAAAAGACATTTAAGTCAACTAAAATGTGCTTCATAGCCTACGAAAGTCTGCAGCCCGGCGCCTTAACTTTTAAGTTTTGCCAATTTTGAGTTTAGTTTTGAGTTCCCCGAGATAGACTAGTTTTCAAAATCATATTAATAAATGCTCAATATGACTATTAATAATGTTGGTAGGCTAATTTAGACTTATTAGGCTGTTTAATTTTCATTTTAGGCTCAATATAAGGTTTGCGGCTCCCTTCCACGATTTTCTCTTTTTTGGGTTGTGGCTCTTTAGTTAGTAAAGGTTGCCCACCCCTGGTGTACAGGTATATCTAAAAAAATTAGAATATTGGGAAAATGTTCATTATTTTTGTCAATTATGTCAGAAAGTTAAACTTGTATATTATATAGTTTCAATACACAGAGTGAAATATTTCAAGCCGGTTTTTATTGTCATTTTGATGATTATGGCGTACAAATTAGAATATTACATAAGATCAATAAAAAAAGGATATTTTAAACACAAATGTCAGGCTTCTGAAAAGTATATTAATTTCTATACACTCAATACTTGGTTGGGCTCCTTTTGTATGAATTACTGCATTAATACTTGGTGACATGGAGGAGATCAGCCTACAGCACCATGTTGCTCTGATAGCAGCCTTCAGCTCATCGGGTGTCTCTCACCTTCCTCTTGACAACAGCCCATAGACTCCTATGGGGTTCAGGTCAGTCTGAGAGCTGCTGCAGCTGCTTGATTCAATAAACCTCCATTCTGACCGGCCAATCAAACATCACCTGCTGCCCATAGACTCTGAACCAGAAGAAGACAACTAACAGGTTGTGTTGAGTGTTCAGGCTGAAAATGTTTTATTTACAAAATAAAATAAAACAAAGTTTGTGTTGATGCATTTTTATTTCCCAGCATTTTATATGACACAAACAGAGCGAGCAGAGTGTGTAAACCAGTCGACACACTGAATATAAAGAGTTCACACACATCTGATCATCAGTCTGAATCACCTCTGACAAGTTTAAAAATATAAAAAACTTTGTGTTGCAGCTGCAGATCCACATCTGGTTTTACACAATGCATATTTTATTTTAATGTGGGATGAAATGATGAGAGGGCCATGATGAAAATCTTTATCAAACGTTAAAAAATATGAAAAACATCTTTAAATCTGTGAATTAGTTTTCATCTTTGGGAAAACAAAAACAAACGAGATCAAGTTCAGATATTTAAAGAAATACAAGATGTAAACATGAGAAATAAATAACCAATCAGAGCAAAGATACAGGCTCACCATGGACCAATCAGAGGAAAGATACCGGACTAGTTGTGAGCCAATCAGAGATGATTCTGCAGTCACATGATGATAATCTGAGACTTAACTAATAAAAACAAACAAAACCTATTTTACATCAGAGACATTTACAAACTGTACAACAACAACAGTAATAATAATAAAAATATTCATAATAACAATAATAACAATATCATCAATAATAATCTAAACCCCCGATTCTGATGACTTCTTCTGGAGGTCACATTCACCTGTCAGAGGAGGAGGAGGAGAAGCTGATGGGGGGAGGAGGAGGAGGAGGAGGAGGAGGAGGAGGACGTTATGTGACCTCCATGGGCAGCGTGGTCTCTGACAGTCCGTTCAGAAGTCTCTCTGAATCGTGAGCGTCTCTGTTGGAAAAAAAACAAAAGAAAGTGGAGTTTACCTGGACAGGTGTGTGTAGTTGGAGTATGCCTGGACAGGTGTGTGTAGTTGGAGTATACCTGGACAGGTGTGTGTAGGTGGAGTATACCTGGACAGGTGTGTGTAGGTGGAGTATACCTGGACAGGTGTGTGTAGGTGGAGCATACCTGGACAGGTGTGTGTAGGTGGAGTATACCTGGACAGGTGTGTTTAGGTGGAGTATACCTGGACAGGTGTGTGTAGTTGGAGTATACCTGGACAGGTGTGTGTAGGTGGAGTATACCTGGACAGGTGTGTTTAGGTGGAGTATACCTGGACAGGTGTGTGTAGTTGGAGTATACCTGGACAGGTGTGTGTAGGTGGAGTATACCTGGACAGGTGTGTGTAGGTGGAGTTTACCTGGACAGGTGTGTGTAGGTGGAGTTTACCTGGACAGGTGTGTGTAGGTGGAGTATACCTGGACAGGTGTGTGTAGGTGGAGTTTACTTGGACAGGTGTGTGTAGTTGGAGTTTACCTAGACAGGTGTGTGTAGGTGGAGTATACCTGGACAGGTGTGTGTAGGTGGAGTTTACCTGCTGGTGGCGACAGTGGCGAGCTTTAAGGCAGATGTTGGGGGGGCGGAGGGTCGAGCGGTGTGAGGGTGGGCAGGGGAGACGGCTCCCACCTGAGTCCTCTGGTTGGGGAGGGACTGAGGGGAGGAGGATGAAGAGTATGAAGACCTAGAGGGACCTGAGGACAGATGAGAGGACAGGTGAGACTCAAACAGGTGAGACTCAAACAGGTGAGACTCAGACAGGTGAGACTCAGACAGGTGAGACTCAGACAGGTGAGGCTCAGACAGGTGAGAGGACAGATAAGATTCAGACAGGTGAGAGGACAGATGAGATTTAGACAGGTGAGAGGACAGATGAGATTCAGACAGGTGAGAGGACAGGTGAGGCTCAGACAGGTGAGATTCAGACAGGTGAGATTCAGACAGGTGAGGCTCAGACAGGTGAGAGGACAGGTGAGAGGACAGGTGAGGCTCAGACAGGTGAGATTCAGACAGGTGAGGCTCAGACAGGTGAGAGGACAGGTGAGAGGACAGGTGAGGCTCAGACAGGTGAGGCTCAGACAGGTGAGACTCAGACAGGTGAGGTGACTCACCTATCGGGTGGAGGGCTCCGTTGACGCTGGCCTTGTGCTGTCTGTTCTCGCCGTTGATGCGACCGTGAGGAGCGGCGGTAATCACAGCTGAGGCTGCGAACTGAGCGCCGGCCGAGTCCAGGGTCTTGGAGCTGGACTCGGCAGCCCTGCTGGACTACAGACGGACCAGGATGTGATTTATAGCCTGTTTTATAATTTCTATATAATAATATACATAAATAATAATATAAATAAAGTATTGCTGTGTTACCTGTGCAGTGAGTCTGCGAGCAGACGTGTTGTTCTGCAGCTGTTCCAGCTGTTGTTTCTGCATCTGGACCAGCTGCTGCTGATGACTGTGGTACTGCTCCTCTGTGATGCCCCCTGCAGGCACATTCATTGGGTTCAGAAACTTTTGACACTTGGTAGATTTGTGGATTTTGTGCGATTGTACGGCAGCACTTGTGTTTTGTTGCTGCTTATTGTGAATCTAGAGTCTATCCGTCCTCTGAATGCTCCAGGTCTCTAGTTTGTGGTTGTAAAGTTTCATGAGGCTGTGATTCTCCTAGAGGTCACAGCAGCTCATTTTATAGATTGAGCTCAAGTTTTACTCACTAAAATCATCACACATGATGACCCACACTTTTTGATCCACCAAAATTAAAGTAATTCGCACCTCCTGTCCAGCAGGTATATTGTGTACATATTAATTATCTTTTGTCTGATCTTGTCTTGATCTTGAGTGCTGGATCGCTGTTGGAACACTCCGTTGATATTCAGAGCTAAACACTGTCAGGTTCCTGTGGGATAACTGCAGCTAACTACCGTTAGCAAGTAGCATACAATAGCAAAATGTCCCAGCAGCTGAGTGTCTTTAAAAGCTTGGTGACTGTGATGGCGTTCATAAACATGGTGAAAAAAGAGGAATTGGTGCGGTGGATTATGGACGAGCTTGTTTCATCTCTTTTCCGTTGATATTTTTTAGGCATTATGGTGTTGACTTTAAAAAAAGTGATGGCACAGACCGCTCTTAAGATTTAAGAATCAGTATTGAGAAATCCTTTAAACCCAGCACTAGTAAGGAGGAACCTTGTGGGTACCCACAGAACACATTTGGTTCAGATATGTGGAGGTCAGAGGTCAGAGGTCAGGTCTAGGAGCTGAGGTTGACAGGCTAAACAAAGATAAACAGTTGTTGGTGTTTTTACAGTACAGTCAGGGATCATGCTGCAGAGGGAGCAGCTTAAAATATTAAAACTTATCAAAATGACTTATTCAAACTCATAACTCACCTGAGTTATTGTCAGGTGAAAGACGACAGGCGAGTCTGTTGTCCTCTGTAGAGGACTCTGTGGTCTGGGTGCCCCCCTCCCTCTGGTCCTGAAGTGGTCTGGGTCTGAAGCAGAACCTCCTCAGGGTCTGGATGTTGTTCAGGACTTGAGTCAGGGAGAGGGTGCTGGTTCCTGAGCTGGAGGCTGTTACTGGGTCACTGAGGATGCAGGTCCTCGTCCTGGTTCTGGTTCCAGAGTCCAGCTGCTTCAGTACTGGATCCAGAGCTGAGGAGGCTCGGTCCAGGATGATCCTGATCAGAGAGAAAAGACTTCAGCTTTAACCCTTTATCAGGCACAGAACTATATTTTGTAACTTCAGGTAATATTTCGAGAAAAAAGTGGCAAATCCACAAGAAAAAAAGTCGCAGATTTAAGAGATTTAAAGTGGGAAATCTGCGCGAAAAAAGTCGCAGATTTACGAGAAAAAAGTGGGGGAAAAAAAACTTTTTTCTCCCAGATTCACCACTTTAACCCTTAATAGGACACTCATTGAAATACTTGCAAATTCCAAATTTCAACCCTAGAGAATATTGGAGGATATTACATACTGCTAGAATGTGTAAAAAAAACATACGAAAATAATATTTTGAGAAAAAAGTTTACCAGATTAAAGTGGCAAATCTACGAGAAAAAAATGCGCAGATTTACGAGATTTAATTGCTTTTCCCCCACTTTTTTCTCGAAAATCTGCAACTTCTTTTCTTGTAGATTTGCCACTTTAATCTAGTAAATTTGCAACTTTTTCCTCGAAATATTACCTGAAGTTACCAAATATAGTTCTTTGCCTGATAAAGGGTTAACAGGAACACAGAAATATATTTTATTGATTTATGATAAGAAAACATTATGTTACCGTCCCCCTCGTCCAATCCGCCGCCGGCTCAGTCCCGTCCAATAAGGAGGCAGCGTCAGCTGAGCCAGAGAGTGCCGGAGACACGGAGGGACCAGATCCAGTCCGCCCGTCTCCTCCGTACGAGGCTGCACATCAAACACTCATTACAACCAACTGAAAACTGTCTAAAGACAAAATATTTAACGTTCAAACTGAAAAAATGTTTGTTTTAAAGTTTAAAATAATCAGCCGTTCTTTAACACTCGACGACACCAACTGCTCAGGTTCTAAACTAAAGTTCCTTGGTGCTGATGTTGGAGTTTACAGACGTTATAATAATAATAATAATTAATTTTATTGGTAAAGCACTTTTCATAAGGAAATCTCAAACTGTTGTTAAACTGATTATTAAGTGGTGAACCTCGCTCCATCAGCTGTTTCTACAACCTGTTATTGCTATTATGTTTTTAAATATGTTGCCAGCAAAAAGCACATACATTTATTAATAATAGTAGTAGTAGTAATAAAAGTTATGGTGATAGTATTAATAGCAATAATAATATTAGTAATAATAATCGTATAAAAGTAATAAACTCACAGAGAAATATTGGCATCCAGCTTTTCTCCTGAAGTCAAAAACTCCATCAGGATGATTTTCTTCATCATCAGGTGAAGATGGAGGAGACTGAGAGACATGAAGATTACATTAAATGATATTCTATGATATTCTGTTATAATATTCTGCGTATTGTTGAGTGTGTGTCTGACCAGCGGGGGCAGCAGAGGCCCGTCGTCCTCTCCGGAGCTGTGGAAGTCGTACTGTTTGATATCGGCCTTGTTGACGGTGAAGGGACCAGGGGGACGAGCGGGACATCTCTGGGGAGGATACAGTCTGTCCCGTCTCACGTTCTTCTTTGGTCTGAGCAGGTCGAAGGGAAGCTCCTCCCTGACGGAGAGCTGCTTCTTATTCTGCATCTGAAAGCATCAGACCACCGTCCGTTTACTCATGGAAGCATTAAGAAGAAAGGAATTCCAAGACGGAATTTAATCCACTCAAATCTAAATACGACGAAGAATCTGACAGGTGCAGACAGAGAGGTGACTGCAGTGAGACAGGTAACTGAAGTGAGACAGGCAGCTGCAGTCAGACAGGTGGAGGCATACAGGTAACTGCATTGAGACAGGTAACTGCTGACAGACAGGTGCAGTCAGACAGGTTAATGCAGACAGACAGGTACAGGCAGACAGGTAACTGCAGTGAGACAGGTGGATGCAGACCGACAGGTAACTGCAGACAGACAGGTAACTGCAGTGAGACAGGTAGAGGCAGACAGGTAACTGCAGTGAGACAGGTAGAGACAGACAGTGCAGCAAGACAGGTGGAGGCAGACAGTGCAGACAGACAGGTGGAGGCAGCCAGTGCGGACAGACAGGTGGAGGCAGACAGACAGGTAACTGCAGACAGACAGGTGCAGACAGACAGGTAACTGCAGTGAGACAGGTGGAGGCAGACAGTGCAGAAAGACAGATGGAGGCTGCTAGTGCAGACAGACAGGTGGAGACAGAAAGTGCAGCAAGACAGGTGCAGGCAGACAGGTAACTGCAGTGAGACAGGTGGAGGCAGACAGTGTAGACAGACAGGTGGAGGCAGCCAGTGCAGACAGACAGGTGGAGGCAGACAGTGCAGACAGACAGGTGGAGGCAGCCAGTGCAGACAGACAGGTGGAGGCAGACAGACAGGTGAAGGCAGACAGTGCAGACAGACAGGTGGAGGCAGACAGTGCAGACAGACAGGTGGAGGCAGACAGACAGGTGGAAGCAGACAGTGCAGACAGACAGGTGGAGGCAGACAGACAGGTGGAAGCAGACAGTGCAGACAGACAGGTGGAGGCAGCCAGTGCAGACAGACAGACAGGTGGAGGCAGACAGTGCAGACAGACAGGTGGAGGCAGACAGACAGGTGTTACCTTGCTGCTGACGTCAGGTTTGTGTCTGCTGGCGGCTGCAGCGCTGCAGTGCAGCTGTTTGTCCAGCAGAGGGAGTGAGACGGTTCTGAGAGCGTCTCCACTGAAGTCCTCCATCTGGTACCTGAACACATCACCACACCTTAAACACACCTGGGAGTCAGGAGCTGATCTGATAGCTGTCTTTTATAACGACTATTTAAATATTCTATAATTATCACATGTTTAATTGTTTCAGGGTGAGTGAATATATTCTAACTGGTGTCTCACCTCCTCTCCACCACCTCCAGCGTGAGGTGCAGCAGCTCCCTCTTGGACTTCTCTCTCCTCTTGATCATCTCCAGGATGGTGACGGTGCGACTGAACTCTCTGCGCAGCCGCAGCATCTTCTCGTAGGACGCCTCGTCGTTCTTACGATTCTGAAACATTTTTACATTGTTTTTAATGTTTTCCTTATTAAACTGAAACTCATCTGTGAAACATGATTTTGCGAGACTCTGTAAAAATGGATGTCTGAAGCCTCTGAACCTGAAATAAATCTATAGATGTTTGCTGATTTTCCAATTAATTTCTTATTTTACAAGAACAGTTTGAAATATTTTAAAAATATAATTCAATGAGTCACTCAATCAACAAAAAGATAATTCAGTAACTTTTTGTTCATTAAATAGTGAAAAGAGGCTAAAAATTCTCCATTCTGATTTTTTTTTTCAAGATAATCAGCAGATAATATATAATAAAGACAACTGACCTTCCTGGTTTGCATCTTCTCCGTTCTCCGTCTGAACGCCACGTACGCGTCGTTGTTGGTCGACCCGTCTCTCTTCTCCTGTTTGACCTGAGGAATCAGCGACGCCGCCCGGCAGTTCTTCCTCTTCCTCAGCCAGTAATCATACGCAGACTTCAGCAGGTAGTCGTCCTCGTTCAGCAGCAGCTTCGCCTCCGCCAGGGACACCAACTAAAGACAGGACAGAACCACAGAGACCAGCTGAGGACAGAACAGAACCACAGAGACCAGCTGAGGACAGAACAGAACCACAGAAACCAGCTGAGACTGAAACAATCCTACAGACTGAAACAATCATACAGACTGACTGAAACAAACATATAGACTGAAACAATCCTACAAACTGAAACAATCTTATAGACTTAAACAATCCTACTGACTGGAACAATCATATAGACTGTAACAATCCTATAGACTGACTGAAACAATCCTACCAACTGAAACAATCCTACAGACTGAAACAATCCTACAGACTGAAACAATCCTACAGACTGGCTGAAACAAACCTACTGCCTGAAACAATCCTATAGACTGAAACAATCCTACAGACTGAAACAATCATACAGACTGACTGAAACAAACATATAGACTGAAACAATCCTACAAACTGAAACAATCTTATAGACTTAAACAATCCTACTGACTGGAACAATCCTACAGGCTGAAACAATCCTATAGACTGAAACAATCCTACTGACTGAAACAATCATATAGACTGTAACAATCCTATAGACTGACTGAAACAATCCTACCAACTGAAACAATCCTACAGACTGAAACAATCCTACAGACTGGCTGAAACAAACCTACTGCCTGAAACAATCCTATAGACTGAAACAATCCTATAGACTGGCTGAAACAATCCTACAGACTGAAACAATCCTACTGACTGACTGAAACAATCCTACAGACTGGCTGAAACAATCCTACAGACTGACTGAAACAAACCTACTGCCTGAAACAATCCTATAGACTGAAACAATCCTATAGACTGGCTGAAACAATCCTACAGACTGAAACAATCCTATAGATTGAAACAAACCTACTGCCTGAAACAATCCTATAGACTGAAACAATCCTACTGACTGAAACAATCATATAGACTGTAACAATCCTATAGACTGACTGAAACAATCCTACCAACTGAAACAATCCTACAGACTGAAACAATCCTACAGACTGGCTGAAACAAACCTACTGCCTGAAACAATCCTATAGACTGAAACAATCCTATAGACTGGCTGAAACAATCCTACAGACTGAAACAATCCTACTGACTGACTGAAACAATCCTACAGACTGGCTGAAACAATCCTACAGACTGACTGAAACAAACCTACTGCCTGAAACAATCCTATAGACTGAAACAATCCTATAGACTGGCTGAAACAATCCTACAGACTGAAACAATCCTATAGATTGAAACAAACCTACTGCCTGAAACAATCCTATAGACTGAAACAATCCTACAGACTGGCTGAAACAATCCTACTGACTGAAACAATCATATAGACTGAAACAATCCTACAGTGACTGAAACAAATATATAGACTGAAACAATCCTACAGACTGGCTGAAACAATCCTACAGACTGACTGAAACAATCCTACAGGCTGAAGCTTCTGAGTTTTTGAGACACAGAATAAAGACACAGTCAACGCTGAATAAGTGACAGAAAACCATCACCACTGATCCAGTGTGTGTGTGTGTGTGTGTGTTACCTGGTGTGTGTGTGTGTGTTACCTGGTGTGTGCTGGCCTTCTCCAGCCGGTCCACCATGGTCTCAAACTGCAGCGGTTTGATCTCCATCTTCCTGTTCAGTCTGTTGAGCAGTGACTCGTCCTCCGAGTCCATGTCATAGTCTGGCTGCTCCGGGTCCAGACCCAGAGCTGCAGGACCAAACAGAACACATCAGGACCGGGTCAGACACACACACACACACACACACACACACACACACACACACACACACACAGAGAGACACACACACATCAGGACTGGGTCAGACACACACACATCAGGTCAGACTGGACCTGGTTCATGACTCACGCTGGATGTGGATCAGCTGTTTGGGGACCCGAACCTCTCCTCGGTACAGGCGGTCGTAGTAGGTGGTGTTGGTCTCTGCTTCAGGGACCGGGATCACCATGTTCGCCTCCTTCTCCCTGAACGCCTGCTGAGCAGACATCACCCTCTGGAGGTGGTGCTCCTACACACACACACACACACACACACACACACACACACACACACACACACACACGTTTGAGTTATTCTGCCTGACGAAGTTGTAGTTCACTGATTGTAATAATAACAATAATAATAACATTACAACAATTATAATCAATAATAACAATCATTTGTTGTAGTTTGTATCAGATTTACATTTATTTAATAACATTCTGCAGATAAACAGATTCTATATTTTTTATTTCTATAATGATAAAACATGATTATAAAGAAATGACGTCGTCTGATTGGCTGAAGATGCAAGATACTGCGTCGTCCGTTGCCATGGGGACTACGTAAAAACGTTCACGTCACAGTACAGACCGCGCTCCTGCCTGACGGCGCTACGCTAACAGCGGAGCGTCTACGTAAAGACTACGTAAAGACTACGTCAGCGGCGTAGCGCGGCGGCGGGCGGCGGCAGGACTTTACGTAGAGACGTGATGAATCCCGCCCCGGTCCGGTAATAAACATGTCCTACCAGCTCCTCTTCCCTCTCCATCCCGCTGGGCAGGGCCGGCACGGCCCGGCTGATGGCCAGGCAGGCTCCCAGCTCCGGCAGCTCCCGGCTCCGGTACACCGGCAGCGGCTTGGCGGCGTCCAGCGCCCGGGCCCGGAACGACAGTTTACTCATGCTTTTAACAAACAGAACCGACCCGCTACCGGACACGACCCGCTCCGCTCCCAGTCCGTCTGCTCCGTCAGGACCGTCCGCTGCAGGACCCGGACCCGGCGGGACCCGGTCCGCTCATCTCCAGCACCGGGACAAACATGGCGGACATGTCCACACAGCGGCCAGGCATCCCGTCAGCCACCGCGGCGGCGCGCTCAGAAAAAAGGAAAAGGAAACCAGAGTTCACCATAGACCGTCTATGGGACACACTAATTATATATAATAATAATGTTCAGACCATAGACAGTTTATGGGGCACACTAATAATAATAATATAATAATTTAAAAATAATTAAAAAATAATAACAATAATGTTCAGACCATAGATCGTCTATGGTGCACACTAATAATATATAATAATAATAATAATAATAATAATAATAACAATAATAATAATAATGTTAAGACCATAGACCGTCTAAGGGACACACTTAACAATATTTAATAATAGTAATAAGGTTCAAACTGGAGATAATAATATTTATTATTATTAACAATAATAAGGCTCAAACTGGAGATAATATTTAATAATAATGAAGTTTAAACTGCTTAAAGCAACAATGTTTCAACATTCTGATAGTTCTGAATGCGTTCTAGAATTCAAACAGAACTTTTATTTGATAGAACTTTATTTTGATAGAACTTGTGAAGAAGAAGCAGAAGAAGAGGAGGAGTCGTTCTGGTTCAGAGTGTTTCGGTCTGCCTGCACTGTGACATCATTTGTGATAGATAATAAATATAATAAATAAATAAATATAGAAAGTTATTCTTTACAGAAACAGAGACGTCCCAGGGCTGCAGGGGACATTTGTTCCCCAAATAAAGCAGGACTCAGTGTGTCCACCAGGTGGCAGCACCAACATCAACAGATACAACAGAGAGAAGAAGAAGCTTCCTGTAGTTTTAATATATGGTTTTAATACAGTTAGTGAGAGAAGAACTTTATTGATTTATTATGGACAATCAACAGGCGACCTCCCTGTAATTTATATATTATGTAAATTACTGTGGACAGTTTGTGTCCCGTGTGGACACAAACCACTGTCATTCACCTGTGTCCTTGAAGACATGAAATGATCCAGAATGAGACAAAGAGACAGGGACAAACAATAATTTTATATTAAACATAAAGTCCTGAAACAGTCCGCTGCTTTTATTTACTATTTATATATTTATTTATTAATTTATCTATTTATGTTTCTGTCTGGCTGGATTCATAATAATGGTAATACTTACAGGCTTTTATTTTGACACAATTTAAAGAAATAATTTTATAGTTTTATCATTCAAACAGTTTACTTTTTTGAACACAAACTTTGCCCAAAGGAAGCTGAGATGGGCACTGTGTGTTGGCTTGTTGACTTCTGGACAATGAACTCGTGTTAATGACACTCTGTCGATGCCCTGATGTCTTCCACTGGATCCCCACAAGGCCTATTATTTTTATTATTTTATACTATATTTAGGACTATTATTAAGTTTGCAGATGATTCAGTCATAGTCTCCTGCAGGACCATGAGGTGGACCATGGGCCTGTCTTGGACAATTTTGTCAAGTGGTGTGATAGTTCATATCTACAATTAAATGTTTCAAAGACAAAAGAAATGAAAATCGACTTCCGCCGGAATGTTCCTGCCACAGCACCCACTGTAATCAGTGTAACATATAAATACCTCGGCACCATTCTGGACGACAAATTGACGATGCGAATACAGACTCCATCTGTAAGAAGGCCAATCAGAGGCGGTTTCTCCTGAGGAAGCTGAGGAGTTTTAATGTTGACAGATCGATTTTAAAAATGTTTTATTCATCTTTTATCGAGTCAATTTTAACATTTGGAATGATCTGGTTCGGTAACCTCAGTCTGATCAATAAGAAAAGGCTTGGAAAAATTGTTCTGTTATGTCAAAAGATCATTGGCCTTGACCTGGAACACATATTTACCAAGTCAGAGCCACAAGAAGGCAAAGGCCATACTGTCAAACCTCCTACAGCCTCTACATGCAGAGTTTAGACTCCTGCCACTAGGAAGGAGAGATACTTACAGGAAGAGGACCGAAACAAACAAACATCTAAAATCATTTGTTCCCTCAGCTGTTGGCTTCCTAAACAAACTAGAGCAGTACTTCTCAACCTTTTTGAGTCGCGACCCCCAATTTAACATGCATGTTGTCCGCGACCCCCACTCACTGAACACAATCTCACACGCACAGTTCAGATCACCAAAAAAAGGAAACAAAATGACCAAAAAAGAAAAAAAATACCAAAGAAAGACACAAAATGACCAGAAAAGACACAAAATAACCAAGAAGACACTAAATGACCAAAAAAGACATAAAATGACCAAAAGAAGACACAAATTGACCAAAAAAGACACAAAATGACAAAAAAAGAAAAAAAACAACCAAAAAAAGACACAAAATGACAAAAAAAAAGACATTAAATGACCAAAAAGACTAAAACACATTAACACATGAACACTTTAACACAGTGGAGACAGAGCTGACTTCCAAAATGATTTGGCGACCCCCAGAAATCATCTCGCGACCCCAATTTGGGTCCCGACCCCAAGGTTGAGAACAGCTGAACTAGGGTAGTAGCTTTGTCTTTCTTAAGCAATGTAAATTATATATTCCATGATGTCTCCCATATGCTTTTATGCTTTAATGTTTTTATGTTCTGTGTTTTGTATTTATTATGATTATTTGTTTGTTGTGTGACATTTTTAACTACTGAATGCAGAACAAATTGCCCCTCAGGGACAATAAAGATTTATCAAATCAAATCAAAATAACAGACTTTTCTTCACTCTAGTTTTCTCTTCATGTTCTCATATTCACTGTACTTTTCTCATCTCCGGTCGTTGTTTCTGCAGATTGAAGGAAAGTAAAAACATTTGATTCTCGGGTTCAGTTTTATTTTTTGCTTCCAAACAGGAAAACTTTAAAACGTTAAAGAAACAAATAAAGTGAAAATAAACATTTAAATAAAAACAGGAAACTGAAGGAGAGCTGAGGGATGATGTCACAATGATGTCATGATGATGAGAGGTGAGCACCAGCAGGGACGTCTGAGGTATCTAACACACACACACACACACACACACACACACACACACATACGCACACTGACACACACACACACACACACACTCACACTCACACTCACAGATACACACACACACACACACTCTCACAGACACACGCTCTCACAGACACACACTCTCACAGACACACACACACACTTTCCTCCACAGGAAGTTAGTGTTCTGAGTTTTCAACATAAAACTCTTAAACACTCATCATATAAAATCTATTTGTCAACATTATAAAGGATTTTTAAAAAATGAACTCATGCTAAAATCAACATTCATATGTACAAAAACACCAAATAAACTTCTCCTTCTGCAGAAATACATTTTGTCTTTACAGCCGGTCAGAAGAAGAAGAAAGTGAACGTTTATCTGACACAGTGAAGTGAGATAGTGTTGTGATTTCCTGCAGGTCCCTGAACGCCTCCGTTTGTTTTCGTAGTTTTTCTCCTTTAATTTGTTCGTAGTTACGATACTTTTCTCGTAACGTGCTCTCGTTATCGCCACATCGCCCCCTGCTGCTCAGTTTTACTTCTGCCAATGAAATAATATTAATATAAATATTTATTGATGACAAGTCATTTCAAAAAGGTTTGTCAAAATAAAACAAACAGGAAGAAAGAGAGGAAACCAGCAGGAAATATAACAAAATAAAAGCTTTAAATATTGACATTTAGTGTTTCAGATTCTGATTGAAGACTTATTTATAACAGCCGATCAGGGTCATTGATCAGTTGATCAGGGTCATTGATCAGCCGATCAGGGTCATTGATCAGCCGATCAGGGTCATTGATCAGTTGATCGGTTTCTGACGAGGAGAAACTGGACGACGTTCTGATTGTCTTTTTTATTCTGAGAATTTTAAATTCAGATTATATATTTTCAAATATAGAGCAAAGTGAACACTGAATGTCAGATTGTCGGACTGAAATTAATCAGTGTGTTATTTTATTATTTATAATCTCTAATAATCTCAATGTTGACCAAAATAATCCAAATGACAGAAACACATAATGTGGTTTAATAATTTAAAGTTTACAGGTTTTAAAACCAATAAAATTAAATGAACCAGTTTTTAAATGAATAAATAATTTTATCTTCTGTGTTTCACATCATTCTGTTCAGTTTCTCCTGATCAATAACTGATGATTGAATATACAACAACAACAACAATAACAATAACAATAATAATAATAATAATGTGTATTTATATTTCTGTACATACAGCAGAGAAACATTCAGAAGCTGTTTGTTGTTCGTCATCACTACAGTCGCCCTTTTATTCTGAAATCACATTATTGTAGAAAATCTGTCCAGGAAGTCTTTTACTTTGTAATACAAAACAGGAACTGATGTCGTCTTCCTCAGGCTCACCTGCGGGTCACCTGAGCACCGAGTCGCCGAAAGTCCTCGTCATAGACTCGACTCTTTGGGCGGGTAGTCCACGTTCGTTACCATGGTGACGACCGTGACGATCTCCTCCGGCGCCGTGGCGCTCGTCTGCCGCTGCATCTGCACGACCCGCTCCTCCACGCAGCCCGCCGACAGCCGCGCCTCCGCCTCGTGGTCCCAGCACTCCTCGATGGTCTCACAGAGCGCCGCCAGGCCCTGGGGGGACACGCCATGGTCAGCACGCCACACACACACACACACACACACGGTCAGCACGCCACACACACACACACACACACACACGGTCAGCACGCCACACACACACGGTCAGCACGCCACACACACACACACACGGTCAGCACGCCACACACACACACGGTCAGCACGCCAGACAGACAGACAGACAGACAGACAGACAGACAGAGACACACACACGATCAGCATGCCACACACACACACACACACACACACACACACACACACACACACACACACACACAGTCAGCACGCCACACACACTCACGGTGTGTTTCTGCCAGGTGTCCCTCAGAGATGGTCTCAGCTTCTTGTGGACGACGACTTCCTGCATGTCCTCCAGAGACGGATGCTGTCCCACCTCCTCCTCAAACGGCAGCATGTACTCGTCCAACGGCCCTGAGACAGACGGACACACAGGGACATCAGAGACACTCAGAGACAGACGGGGACATCAAAAACAGACGGGGACATCAGGGACACTCAGAGACAGACGGGGACATCAAAAACAGACAGGGACATCAGGGACACTCAGAGACAGACAGGGATACACAGGGACATCAGAGACAGACGGGGATACTCAGAGACCGACAGGGACACCAGAGACAGACAGGGATACTCAGAGACAGACGGGGACACTCAGAGACAGACGGGGACACTCAGAGACAGACGGGGACATCAAAAACAGACGGGGACATCAAAAACAGACGGGGACATCAGAGACAGACAGGACATCAGAGACAGACGGGACATCAGAGACAGATGGGGACATTAGAGACACTCAGAGACCGCCGGGGACATCAGAGACAGATGGGGACACCAGGGGACATCAGAGACAGGGACAGACGGGGACATCGGAGACAGACGGGGATACTCAGAGACAGACGGGGACATCGGAGACAGACGGGGATACTCAGAGACAGACGGGGACACCAGGGACCCGTCCTGTGAGGGTCTTACCGTCAGCAGCTTTGCAGCGGGATGCCAGCTCCCACAGGACCAGTCCCACAGCGTACATGTCTATCCTCAGGAAGGCGTCCCTCTGGAAGTTGATGGCGCCCTCGAGGACCTCTGGGGCCATGTACCTCCTGGTCCCCACCTGACACACAAACAGGTATACTTCACATATCACACCTGGTTTAAAACTGTGGTACCCCGTAATAGCCACAGACCTGTCTGATGTGTGTCTCATTAACATCCGAGTTTTGATCTAATATTTTAAAATACTTTATTGTCTCCCAGGTGGACTCACCTGTCCGTGTGTGTCTCCAGGTGATTTTCCCGCCTCAAACCTGAGAGCGAGGCCGAAGTCGGCGATGCAGGCGGTCAGGTTGGACTTCAGCAGCACATTCTTACTCTTAAAGTCCCTGAAACAGGCAGAGTGAGACCACAGGCAGAGTGAGACCTCTTAACAAAAAGAGGCAGAGTGACATCTCCTGTCAAAAAAAACCCAAAAACCTAACTTTGAAACATCCCACCAAAAATGTGTGTTTGCCTGTGTGAATGTGTACCTGTGTGTAACTGTGTGTGTGTGTACCTGTGTGTGTGTGTGTGTGTGTGTGTGTGTGTGCCTGTGTGTGTGTGTTTGCCTGTGTGAACCTGTGTGTGTGTGTGTTTGCCTGTGTGTGTGTATGTGTACCTGTGTGTGTGTGTGTTTGCCCGTGTGAACCTGTGTGTGTGTGTGTACCTGTGAGTGTACCTGAGAGTGTGTACCTGTGAGTGTACCTGTGTGTGTGTGTGTGTGTGTACCTGTGTGTGCCTGTGTGTGTATACCTGTATGTGTGTGTGTGTGTGTGTGTGTGTGTGACTGTGTTTGTGTGTGTGACTGTATTCGTGTGTGCCTGTGTGTGTAAACCTGTGTGTGTGTATACCTGTATGTGTTTGTGTACCTGTGTGTGTGTACCTGAGTACCTGTGTGTGTATACCCGTGTGTGTACCTGTGTGTGTGTGTGTGTGTGTGTGTGTGTGTGTGCCTGTGTGTGCGTGTACCTGAGTACCTGTGTGTGTGTGTGTGCATGTGTGTACCTGTGTGCGACGGCAGGTTTGTGTCCGTCCTTGTGTCCAGGTATGTCCTCGTGCAGGTAGGCCAGTCCTCGGGACATGGACTGGGCGATGAGACAGAGTTCTGACCAGGACAGGACGTTGGCCTTCAGGTAGTCCGTCAGAGAACCCTGAGGACAGACGACTCAGTTAGTGAACTTTACTTCAATCAAAATATAAATATTAATTTTGAGAAAATGAAAACATATAAATAAATATATATATAATGACATGTTATAAAATAAAATGAAATAACAAATAATTAAAAACATGACACATTGAATAAAATTAATTAAAATAAAAACTTAAATTAGATTTTTTTATTTGTAATATTTATACATTTATATTCTAAATATTTAATGAATATTAGTATATGAAACAATTGTTAAGAAAATGTAACCTTTTGTGTTGATGAGGACAGATTTGAACATTTAATAATATTTAATATGTAAATGTAAACCGTATTATTTTATTTAATAACATTTAATCTATGAATGTAATGCGGTTCTGAATGTGTCCTGCAGGGGGCGGTACCTTCTCGTGGTAGGCGGTGATGAGCCACAGCTCCAGCTCGCCACCACTTCCTCTCTTCTCGGCGCCGATGAAGTGCAGCAGGTTGTCATGTCTCATCCCGCTCAGCGTGAAGATGTCATACTCGTTCTGCCACGACTGCTTATCCTGAAGGTCAAAGGTCAAAAGGTCACAACTGAGACTAAAGGTCCATGAAGAAAAAACACACTCAGCGTGTTTCAGTCAGAGCTGAACACTGAACGAGTCTTTGGACTCGTCCCGTCCAGAGGAAGTCACCACTGAACAACGCTTAGATTCTGAACCTCAGATACAAACAATAATAACCAATAAAGAACTATAATGAGATGGATGGATGGGTTAATGGATGGATGAGTTGATGGAAGGATGGATGAGTTGATGGAAGGATGGATGGATGGGTTAATGGATGGATGGATGGATGAGTAAATGGATGGATGGATGGATGATGGATGGATGGATGAGTTAATGAATGGATGGATGGAAGAGTTAATGAATGGATGGATGAGTTAATGAATGGATGGATGGAAGAGTTAATGAATGGATGGATGGATGGATGAGTTAATGAATGGATGGATGAAAGGATGGATGGATGGATGGATGGATGGATGAGTTAATGAATGGATGGATGAAAGGATGGATGGATGGATGGATGAGTTAATGGATGGATGGATGAGTTAATGGATGTATGGATTGATAGTAAGTGGCGGTGCGTTCAAGGAGGCTGGGACAAAACAGACCTGGATGGGGAAGACTTTGACGGCCACGTGTTGTGTGAGCAGCTGAGCCTTCCAGACGCAGCCAAAGCGCCCCCTGGCCTTCAGCTCCAGTAACTGCAGGGGTTTCTGGCCCAGCAGGGGGGAGGGGGGCAGGGGCCCGGGGTCCTGCGGCAGAGACGAACAGAGTATGAATTCAACGAGTCAGAGTTGATACGTTTGTTCTGACTGAACGTAGAAATACATTAACAGTGTTGCTGTCGGGTCTCCAGGTGAGCTGCTCTGTTCAGAGGACCCCACATGGTGCATGAGATCAGTATGGAGCTGTACAGTCACAGAGACACCACACACATGTTCATCCTCTCATTGACTCATACGGACATCACACACACGTTCATTGACTCATACGGACATCTCACACATTCATCTGTTCATTGACTTATACGGTTGTCAATGCAAGTGTGAAATAAAAAGTACTATAATTCAAGTGGAGACCCATTCACTCAAGACCAAATGGTTTGATTGCTAGATCATATCAAAACCATATTTTGTGGTTCTAAATCCTAACAAGTATACCAGCTGTGTATCATATGTCAGTGTAATGTTAGATGTTGGAAGATTTATATTTATTTTCTTTTAGGGTTTAGTCGGCTGTTGTGTTTTTGACCTCAACAATGCATTTCTTTGTTCTTTATTAATCAAAATCAACATTTCTTATTTTCTACAGAAACAAGGAAGCTCTACCAACTGTTATGAGGCAAAAAGGAACGGTGGAGTAGTGGCAGGAGGTCACGTAGACCACAGTTATATGACTGAGGGTGTTGGTTGTAATCTTGAAGCTAAACAAATCTAGTCTGGAAATAAATATATTCTTTAATCAACATAATGTATTGTGTTTTTATTATATTATCAGTAAGTAACAACTCAAAATGTAAAAAAGGTTTTTGGGGAAATTCGGGACGGTTCAAAATGTTTTTCGGGGCATTTCCGGGACGGTGGTGCAAAAAAGTTAATTTTAACCCCTGCACCACACACACATTCATCCTCTCATTGATTCATATGGACTGAGTGTTCAGATGGCAGACAGACGGGGAGTTCTTTAGTTTGTTGCGATATGTGAAGCTTTAAATTTATTAAAGTATCGCCAACGACCACAAAATAATTATTGATCATGTCTATAAACAAACCTTTGTTTAAGCAGAGATAACTGACAAACTGGTCAAAAATAATACAGTGGTGATGATGTCACTAGGTGGGCGTGTCGGTGTTGTGAAACTTTGATTTGACGATAAACTGATTTAAGTGTAAACATGTTGACATCTATTGATCACTCTCAATGTGTAAACACACTCAGCTGTTTATCTGACATCATTTCATCAACACATGGAGACAAACAGCCAACAGGAGAAAAGAGACAGAACTGAACAGAACGAAGAGAACAAACTGAACAGAACGAACTGAATGAATTGAACAGAACCGAACTGAACCGAACAGCACGAACAAAACGAAACTGAACGATCAGGACCGAACTGAACAGAATGAACAGAACAAACTGAACCGAACTGAACTGAACTGAACTGAACTGAACAGAACAGAACGAACTGAACAGAACTGAACAGAGTGAAAAGAACGAACTGAACCGAACTGAACAGCACGAACAAAACGAAACTGAACGATCAGGACCGAACTGAACAGAATGAACAGAGTGAAAAGAACGAACTGAACCGAATGAACCGCACTTAAAAAACTGAACTAAAGAAACTGTACAGAACGAACTGAACAGAACCAAGTGAAGAAAAAAAAAAAGACGATAAATGAGGTGAAGTAGAAACGTTTGATCTTCTTACCTCGATCATTATATGAAAGGCGTGCTGAGAGGAAAAGGTCAGAGTCAGAGACACACTTTTACCTGCAGCTCAACACTTTACATCGTGTGTGTGTGTGTGTGTGTGTGTGTGTGTCTCACCTGTGTGGGCACCAGGACAGGTGGGTAGGCCAGTTTGTGGTGTCGGTACATCCAGAAGGAGAAGAGGACAATGGCGGTGACGGCCATGATGGGAACCAGCGAGTACATCAGCGTGGTCAGCACCGGAGGCTTCGCCGTCACTGGCTGGTTGGTCGCTGCGGCAACACACAGATGTTACAACAACAACAACAACAACAACAACAACAACAACAACAGACTGAGTCTGAAAAGTAAACAAATAAAGCTGTAACATTTGTGCAAGATAAGAATTAAAAGTCAGAATGTTTTTCTGAGAAATATAATCAGAAGTCAGAATATTTAGACAATAACGTTTATAAGAAACAGGAAATTCTAATTTATTTGAATTTTGTTTATGGAACTGAATCAACACACACACAGACAAGGGATGAGGCAATCAGGGGACTCACAGGGTGTGATGGGATGGTTGTCGGGGCTGTAGAAGAACTTGTCATTACACAAACTTCCTTCACAACAGCAGAAGAAAACGTCAGGATCATCTTTCCTCTCCACACACTCACTCCTGCAGAAGAAGAAGAAGGATAAGGTCATTTATAGACAGAAAGGAAGGTACTTCACACAACATGAGAATTAAATTATATAACATATTATACTATTAACTAATTAATTAAGTCTTGAGACACGCTGGACAGGAATATTGCACAAGGACAATGACAGAGAGACACAGAGAGACAGAGAGAGACAGACAGAGCACAGACCAAGTCACTCACCTGTCGTAACAGTTGACGTCGTCCAGCCAGCAGCCCTGTTTGACCACCTGCACCGCTCCCGACACGTTCTTCCAGGTGGCAAAGCAGTGAAGTCTCTTATCTTTGTCTCCAGAGCAGGTGACCACTGCGCTGAGGTTCCCCCGACCCTCCGACCCCGAGAACGACGAAGGGTTGTAGTTATAGTGGACGCACTTCTGAGAGTCCGAGCGTCCCAAGATGGCACCTGAGGAGAAGACAGGAGAAGATGTTTGACCAACCAACAAATCCACCAACCAACAAATCCACCAACCAACAAAACCACCAACCAATAAATCCACCAATGAATAAAACCACTAAAGAAAAAAATCCACCAACGAGCCAATGGATTGCTTTCAGCTCCTTGGGATTTTTACAGTTAAAGATAAAACAGGACAAAACGTTGGCGACTAGCGGAACATTTAATCTTTACTTGTCTTCGTTTTTCATGAATTAATTAGTTCATCAAGAGAAGCAATCACTTGAATCTCAGGTTTCAGTTTCTCACATTTTATTTACATTAAAGAAGTGTAACAACTGAAAACAAATGAAGATAATCATCACTCAGCAACTAAACTAATAATCTATTGTTCGAGAGAGAAACTGAACAATGGACCATGAAAATATCAATAAATCATAAATAATATGCAACAGAAGATGCGTCACACTACAATGCGTCCGGCTACATTGCCGGAAAGATCTGTGCCGGCTTTTCAACTCGGGGCATTCATAGTGATCCTGTGAAGGCAAAGTGATATTATGCCCTTTCATAGTGCAGTCTGGCGTCACGGAACGAGGTGGAGGATAGTGGAAGGAGACGATAGTCAGAGCAGCAGCAGTGCTAACAGGCTAACAGTTAGCTCTGTAGCAGTACAGTGTGTATGTGCTGCAGCAGTTTGTGTTCACTTAGCGACCTGCATTTGTTTACAACAAGCACCGGACTCTGTGCACAGTTAGCATGCCGGTTTGTTTACAATAAGCGGTAGCTGCACCGGACCTGATGGAGGTGTATGTTAGATGCCGGGACGGCCCGTTCACAGTGGTCCCGCTCCAACAGTCCCCCCAATGTTCCTCCTCTGTGACTCTGGAGGAACTTTGGTGGATCATTTGATCAGCATCCTGCTGCTGGAGCGTTCAGAGTGCAGGGAGACGTTACAGAGAAGGTCTCGGCATGAAATAGACCAATGGAGGGGACTATAGTCCACACTGCCACAGCAAACATAAACTACGATAACAACAAAATTGAATAAAAATAATGAAAACAACTGACATAAATCAGTTGACAGTGAGGAAACATAGATTAATAAACACACATTAATAAATAAAATAAATGCAGATCAATAAAGAAATACACAACAGACTCTGCATCGTTACACTGGAGCAGTACTCCAACTGTGTACTCTGTGTACTGTATGTGTGTGTGCAGTGTGTGTGTGTCTGTGTGTGTGTGTGTGTACAGTGTGTGTCTGTGTGTGTGTGTGTACAGTGTGTGTCTGTGTGTGTGTGTGTGCAGTGTGTGTCTGTATGTGTGTGTGCAGTGTGTGTCTGTGTGTGTGTGTACTCTGTGTACTGTATGTGTGTGTGCAGTATGTGTGTGTGTGTGTGTGTGTGCAGTGTGTGTCTGTGTGTGTGTGTACTCTGTGTACTGTATGTGTGTGTGCAGTATGTGTGTGTGTGTGTGTGTGTGTGTGTGCAGTGTGTGTGTTGTGTGTGTGTGTGTGTGTGTGTGTGTGTGTGTGTGTGTACAGTGTGTGTGTGTGGACAGGTAGGCTCACCTGAGGAGCAGGAGATGAGGAACACACTGAAGGCCAGTTTGGTGGCTGATCCCATGGTGGATCACAGACAGAACTAGATTTTACTGATAATCCACCGAACCAACCGGATTAACGTCCCTTCAAACTAATTGCTGGTGGACACAGAGTCCCGGAGACATGTCCCGGTCCACTCTGCCACCACTTGGTCCCGGTCTACCGAGATAAAATGTGGCACATAAAGCACCGTGAGTGAGCTGCAGATTAACCCGTTTATGTGAACACAGGCCCGGGGTCAGAGCGCCCAACAGGTCGGTGCATCAGCCGGTTATATAACGAGCATCTGACCGACAGGCTGCAGGCTGCTGCGGGACAACACGCTTCTCCTCCGGCGGCCCGGAGCTCGGTTCATGCGGCTGCAGTGATTGAGAGGCGGGCTGAAGCTGCTGCTAGAGCCGCTGGGTCCGAGCTAACAGAGACCCCGAACCAGACCAACAGGAGCCGTGTCAAGGCTGTGATCCGGGATCAGAGTCCACCCAGGAACACGCCGCGTGTCCCCGAGCCGAGCTGCTCCCTCTGTCCGCCGCTGACGCCCGCAGTCCGGTCACCGAGCAGCTAGCTGGCCCGGCTAGCCGTTAGCTTAGCTTAGCTCCGCGGCTAGCCGTCGGGCTGGCTCCGTGACTGGATCCGGAGGAGGAGAACCGCAGACACGACCAGCAGCTCCCGAACCGAGCTGCACGTCCCCGGACTGGATCTGGATCCTCTACCGGCCCGGGGTGAAGCTCTCCGCCGGGTTGACTCTCTCTGTCCCTGGACCCGCTCAGGCAAGATGGCCGCCCCGCAGATTATTTTTGTTTTTTGTTTTTTTTTCTTCCTTCTTCCATAATAATCTGTCAGGATACTGTGATTGACAGCTGCAGCGACCAATAGGCTGCTGAGGAGAGGCTCAACCCGGATTCTTCCACCAATCAGATGCGGCGTCCTGACGCAGGACGTCTGGAATGTGATGGAAGCCCCGCCCCCTGCTGGGTTCACACCAGAGACACGGATTAATCCCGGAACATGATCAATACATGATCAATACACACCTATACATTCTATGATCAATAAACACCTTTACATTCTGTTATCTATACACACCTTTACAGTCTATACAGCCTATGACACACACACAGACACGTTTAGAAACATGACCTGCTGACTCTTTATTATCAGTTCACACCAGGAAAAAAGAAACAGAATAAAATAAAAAATATTTAAAAATATTCATTCACAATAAATAAAAAATGATGAAATACAAAGTCAAGATGATACAATTTAAAATCAGTCAAAATTGTTCATTAATTTTAGTTACCCTGCTGAAAAAAACAGCACAGACCGCTGTGATTTACATGCTGGTATCTGTGCATAGACTGCTATGAGATGTCCATATGTAGCCGGCTACTACATACGATACGTACGGCTTGTATGCATATAAACGGCTATGAGCTAAGTATAACAGCCGAGATGTCCTCTAAGGTGTCCTCCAGTGGATAAAACTAGATGCAGTGTCCTGTAAGGTGTCCCCCAGTGGATAAAACTAGATGCAGTGTCCTGTAAGGTGTCCCCTAGTGGATAAAACTGGATGCAGTGTCCTATAAGGTGTCCTCCAGTGGAGGAAACTAGATGCAGTGTCCTGTAAGGAGTCCTGACTCCCGTGAGGAGAGTTACGGGACGTGACACTGACCTCGATTTGATCACTGATGGACGGATCAATTCTGACCCATCACATATAATCCCTGTTTGATAATCCACAATAATCTGTAGTCCTGTTGTGTTCAGTCACTCATCTGTCCAAAAATAACTTCTTTACATTTCAGTGTGATGGTTCACCTGCTCTCAGTCACTGTCAGCAGATACAGGTGACCTCCACCAGGTACCTGTCATACTGGGACCATCCATCCATCCATCCATCCATCCATCCATCCATCCATCCATCCATCCTTCCATCCATCCATCCATCCATCCATCCATCCATCCATCCATCCATCCATCCAGCAGGACAGAAAACTGACTGAGCTGACATCAGATGTTTGGACTTCTGTTACAACTCTATTAGTTATAGTACAGCAGCCTGCTCTCAGGTTGAACCTGTCCTTGGGTAGAACCTGTCATCTGGTGGAACCTGTCCTTGGGTAGAACCTGTACTCAGGTTGAACCTGTCCTATGGTAGAACCTGTCCTCAGGTAGAACCTGTCATCTGGTGGAACCTGTCCTTGGGTAGAACCTGTACTCAGGTTGAACCTGTCCTATGGTGGAACCTGTCCTCTGGTGGAACCTGTCCTATGGTAGAACCTGTCCTCTGGTGGAACCTGTCTTCTGGTTCAACCTGTCCTCTGGTGGAACCTGTCCTCTGGTTGAACCTGTCCTATGGTGGAACCTTTCCTTGGGTAGAACCTGTCTTCTGGTTGAACCTGTCCTCTGGTGGAACGTGTCCTCGGGTAGAGGAGTATAATGGACAGAATTGTTTTTTCTGTGTTTTCTGTATTTAACCAGGTGAGTTGTCCTACAGGTCAGAAGTTGTTGTTGTATTTCGTTGCGTGTTGTTGTGTGTTGTATGTGTTGGTGTGTGTGTTGGTGTGTGTGTTGGTGTGTGTTGTGTGTGTTGGTGTTGTTGTATGTGTTGGTGTGTGTGTTGGTGTGTGTTGTTGTGTGTTGTGTGTGTTGGTGTGTGTAGAGGTGTGTGTTGGTCTGTGTTGTTGTGTCTTGTGTGTGTTGGTGTGTGTAGAAGTATGTGTTGTGTGTGTTGGTGTGTGTGTTACAGCTGACTGTGTGTGTGTAGAGGTGTGTGTTGGTCTGTGTTGTTGTGTCTTGTGTGTGTTGGTGTGTGTAGAAGTATGTGTTGTGTGTGTTGGTGTGTGTGTTACAGCTGACTGTGTGTGTGTAGAAGTGTGTGTTGGTGTGTTGTTGTGTGTTAGTGTGTGTTGGCGTGTGTAGATGTGTGTGTCACAGCTGACAGTGTGTGTGTAGAGGTGTGTGTGTGTTGATGCTTCACATTCTTCGGCTCGTTAACTTTTAATCACAGATCAGAGGCAGATTATCTGTTTCTGTCACAGCAAGTCATTGTGTCAGTGCGTCGACCTTCAGACGACCTTTAGACACACACACACACACACACACACACACACACACACACACACACATACACACACACACACAAATCCAAAAAGTTTTTCTAAGCTGTCACTCTGATCAAGACGGCCAATAGAGACTCATCACACATCAGATAGGTCCCGCCCACCAGCTGTTACTCTACAGGAAGAATTGTGATCAACAGTTTTCTTGAAGGACACAACAATCTAAATATCAGATGATTTTATGACAACTCTAACACACACACACACACACACACACATATATATATATATATATATATATATATATATTGAGGAAATTCTGTTGAATTTTGTGAAGAACAGATAATAAACACACATACTCCAGAAAGGAAACGTGAACCTCAGAGTGAAGAGGGATCTTGAGCCTCTCAGTGTCTCGAGCTTCCTGGCAGTTCTGCTGCTGCAGCGTGGGCGAGCTGCTGATGGCGTCTCTCCAGTAATTAAAAAGCCACTTTATTCCTCTCAGCACTCAGAATAAAAAGTGTGTGACAAAACGTTCACTCTCCTGTTTGATGTGTGGTAAAGATAAGATAGGGTGATAAATCGTTTCTTTAAAGAGAAACATCTGGTCCGTCTGGTTCACACAGAGCTGCTGTCAGCCAGTCGCACATACAACAACAACAACAACAACAACAACAACATGTTCCACTAACTCTGAGCTCATTCACCCTCAGAGGGAAACTCTGAGTCTTCCTGCAGCATCTTGAGGAGTTTCAGACCGAACGTTGTGTTTGTGTTCTCTAACAGCGATGAAGATGAAGCGACGCTGTGTTTCACGTCTCTGCTCAGTAAACCGGCTGTTTGTGTGTCTGACAGCTGTTCCACCAATCAGCTTCCACTGACATCATCAGGTGAGTCCCAGCTTTAATAGTGCTGCAGTGATTTCAAATTAATAATTAATGTTAATTAATTAATTAATTAACTTTAATGTAGAGCAGCAGAATCTGTGTGTGTCTTCCTGTGAACGAGACAGACGAGTGTGAGATTCCACACCTCCTACAGAGACACACACACACACACACACACACACTGTGTAGCCTGTTAGCACTGCTGTTTCCTTCGCGGGATCACTCTGAACGCCTTAATGTGAAAAGTCGGCACAGATCTTTCCGGCAATGTATCGGGACATTTGCGGGACCGCACTATGAAAGGGGCTACAGTTAGAAATACGAGTCATCGAAAGTAGAATTTCTTATTAACAGAAATGAATAAAACAGCCGCTCTGATGATTGTTGGACACATTTGAAGCTTTTTCCTGATTCATGAACGTTCCAAAAGCTGAACAACTGACAATAACTTAGAGGTTTAAACAATTTCTGTCTGTCAGGAACATTTTGGCAAATTTAAAAAAAAAAAAAGAAAGAAAAGAAAACCATTTTGTTTTAATTTTTTAATTAAACGTTTTGTTCTGTTTTCTAGAAATTTAAAAGCTGAAACACCAAAATTAAATGGCTGATATGTGTGTGTGTGTGTGTGTGTGTGTTCAGATCTCGTGATGCATTAAAGCCTCTGCGTGTCTGCAGGCTGCAGGAGGCTGCAGCTGATTGGACGAGAGCCCCCCCCTCATCAGCCCGGCACGCAAGTCCAACGAGACCGACCCCCCCCCCTACACACACACACACACACATACACACACAGCCCCCAAGATGTTTTATTCATGTTTTACTTTTACCAGGATAAAAAAAATACAGTACATGTAGTATTAGTACTACATGTACTACAAATACTAGGAGTTGGTCCTCCTGTTGTTTAATAACTCAGTATCAGGTTTTATAGAGAAACAATTCATGTATTTAATGTACAGATGAGACATGAAACCTGCAGCAGAACAGAGAGTCTGCAGCTGCATGTCACATTAAACATATGTGTGTGTGTGTGTGTGTGTGTGTGTGTGTGTGTGTGTGTGTGTGTGTGTGAAGCTGCAGGATCAGCAGATGGTTCATCTCACACAAATCATTTCAATACGTTAAAGTCACAGCAGACAACTCGACTCAACACCCTGCTGGACAGAGACGGACACAGAGACACGTTATGAGGACAGAGAGACACAGGGACAGAGACGGACACAGAGACACGTTATGAGGACAGAGAGACACAGGGACAGAGACGGACACAGAGACACGTTATGAGGACAGAGAGACAGAGACACCAGAGACACGGGGACAGAAAGAGACGCAGGGACAGAAAGAGAGACAGAGAGACAGAAAGAGACACAGAGACAGAAAGAGACCGAGCAAGAGGCCGCCAGACAAACTCAGAATGACTTTAAGAGAGTTTCATGAAATAAAAGTGTTGGACGGACAGCAGGCATCTAGGACCAACAGAAGCCACTCAGTAGACACGAGAACATCCCAAAGAACCAGCAGAACAACCTGACAATCACTGCTCGTCCACTAGAACCTCCTGAAGGACTCCCAGAACCCTCAGCAACTGTTAGACCCACTAGAACCACCTGAAAGACCCCCAGAACCCTTAGGGGCCTGTAGAACCTGATAATGTAATAAATTCCCGATAATGTAAAAAAGTGCATTTCCCAATAATGTAATACACTTTTTATCAATAATGTAATAAAGTATTACATTAATGGGAGGTTATTACATTATCAGGTTAGCCTTCATTTCACAAGTCCTGATAATGTAATAATTCCCCAATATTGTAATAATTTAACAGCAGACCACCCATTACTTGGGTTCAAGTGGTGATACTGTGTATCAACTCTAGCTCAAGAGCTCTAGCGCCACCAACAGGTCAAAGTTGGATGTTTATTAACTTTTGACCCGTTCATCCGTTTTTCACAAAGGCTGTATCACTGGAACCCTTGGGCCAATCCCAGCTCAATGCATCCTCAATGAGGTTTTTCAGCCATATTGGATTTTCCGCCATCTTTGATTTGATCAAAAACCTTTCAAAGACCTCTCTTATCACAAATTTTGTCTAATCTTCTCTAAACTTGGCCCAGATGATCTTCAGACCATGACACACGAATGCATTCAACATCTTCATGAAATTCAAAGGCACTTGGCTGTGACAGCCAATCAAACTTGATGGTGAGGTCGCCAAACAGGAAGTAAGCCCATTTTTCAGTAACCCTTTAGCATATCTTAACCAAACTTGGTACATATGAAATCATGACATCATCATATGACTCATGACATCATCCTGGGGACACCCAAAACATCTGGTGACCTTTGACCTCTAGGGGGCCACATATTCTGTCCAATCTTCATGAAACTTGGCATATGATCTTCAGACCAAGTTGAACAAATGTGTCAAACAGCTTTTTCAAATTTAAAACCATTTGGCTCTCTGACAGCCATGATAATCTTGAGTGCAGTATCTCCAGAATGCATTGGTGCAAGTTTTTTCCAAATTTGGTATGAGTGTTTGTAGGGACTTAAATATTAATTGATTTGATGATGAAGGTCAAAGGTCTCTCCTTATATGTCCTTGATGCACGTGTTTCAAATTAAGCAGCTAGCTTAGTGAGCTCAGCAACATTGCAACATTTTAGCCAAAATATCCACTCTAGTTGTTTCTAGATGTTATTATTATTACTACTATTATTGTCTTTAATCATCACCAGTAATATATTATTACTACTTATACGAATAATCAAAAATATAGTATTACATTACAAGTATTGCATTACCTACATAGTTTTTCTAACTACATTCTATATTTACTTCAATTAGTCTATCTTCCAAAATATGGAGGGCAAATGAGGCTATGGTGAGTGAAGTTATTTCATATAATATTCACATTCAATAATGATAATACATTGTCTATTTGCTATTGGTTTTATTTATTCTGGATATAGGTTACTTTTGTTGTGTGTTGAAATTGAGTTTGAAATACAAAATAATCCATTCCAAAAACGTTTAAAAGCTGCAAGCAATGATGAAGGGGCCTGTATAGTGGATGGCACCAAGGCTGGTTGAGACCAGGTTTTTTTCCTAGGTTCTAAGCAGGTTTAATGTCACTAAGAGTTAAAGTTTAACACCAGGATGCTCAAAGATCAGAATGGCAGCCAAATTCTGATGTGAAAAATAGTTTTGGAACTATTTGGAGAGGTCTGGCAAATAAGTTTGCAATCCACTTATGTGAAGATATAGAAGTTAAAACACATTTTCTATATTGCACCGCCCCCTAGATGTCAAAGGTCACCAAATTGTTTAGGTGTTCCCAGGATGACGTCATGACTCTATATACCAAGTTTGGTTAAGATATGTTAAACCACTAGAACCTCCTGAAAGACCGACCAAGAACCCTCAGCGGCCGTTAGAACCTCCAGAATCACCTGAACCTCCTGAAAGAACCCCCAGAACCCTCAGTGGGCGTTAGATCCACTAGAACCTCCTGAAAGACCTGTAGAACCTTCAGTGGCCGTTAGAACCTCTAGAACCACCTGAGCCTCCTGAAAGAACCCCCAGAACCCTCAGTGGGCATTAGATCCATTAGAACCTCCTGAAAGACCCCCAGAACCTTCAGTGGCCGTTAGAACCACCTGAACCTCCTGAAAGAACCCCCAGAACCCTCAGTGGCCGTTAGAACCTCTAGAACCACCTGAGCCTCCTGAAAGAACCCCCAGAACCCTCAGTGGGCATTAGATCCATTAGAACCTCCTGAAAGACCCCCAGAACCTTCAGTGGCCGTTAGAACCATAACAACCTCCTGAAAGAACCCCCAAAACCCTCAGTGGGATTAGATCCACTAGAACCTCCTGAAAGACCCCCAGAACCTTCATAGGCCGTTAGAACCACGAGAACCTCCTGAGCTACCAGAACAACCAGTAATGGATCCTTGAAAACTCATCAGTACCACTAGAACCTCCTGACAGTCTGCAGGAGCTTCTGTCTGTCATTTGGGGGAACGTCTTTTAAGAACCAATGAGGAGGCCAAGAACTTGAACCAGCACTTTCTAACTTCCTGTTCCTGCAGGTTTCAGGGTTCTGTGTAGAACTCGTTGAGTTCTTTAAGAGAGACCCTTCAGAAATGCAGCAGGTCCTGCTGGACTCACTGTATCTCCTCTGATGGAACATGAACCAGAACCTTTAAGGAACCTCCACTTCACTCCAGGGTTTCTAGTGACGAGGTGATGAGTCTGTGACCTCTGCTGACCTTTGACCTTTGACCTCATGTGTTCACCTGATGATGTTCTCTGTGAACTGTTCTGTTCCGTTGTTGTTGTTGTTGTTATTGTTGTTGTTGAGTTTATGAATCCTGACTGATGATTCATTTCCATCAGAGATATTTGGAGAACAGCTCCTGCAGTGAAGCTTTTGGTCCAGCAGAGGGCACCACGACATCACAGCTCCACTGGAAACTGTTGTTTTCAAATGATTTAAAGAAAAAGGAAAATATATGCACACAGTTATTAGAAACAGACTTCATGGAGAACAGTCAGAGACAGATATTATAAATATAAATATTATATGTATTATATATATTTTATATTTGTTCCTGCAGAAACATGAAACCTGTTCATGTTCTTTATTAAAATAATAAGACAAACATCATTTCACCAGGTTAGCCTTATAATATTCTATTAATATAATAACATAAAAATCTATTAATATAATGATATATTGATGTAATAATATATTCATCTATTAATATAATAATATAATAATCTATTAATATAATTGTATAATAATCTATTAGTATATTAATGTATTAATGTAATATTATAATAACCATGTCCATGAAGAAAAGAACAACACACACACACACACACACACACACACACACACACACACACACACTGGTTCTCCTCCTCTGGACTCGTCGTGGTCAGTGATGTCAGCAGGTTGTTCGTGATGATGTCATGAATCAGTTGTTGCTGCAGGTTACTGTTCACAGTTTGTAGATTTATCAGAACTACGACCTGGACCTGGACCTGGACCTGGACCAGGTCCGTCAGAGGAGCCGTGTGGAGGTCTGACTCTTGTTCTTGTGTTTGTGCTGGAGGACCGGATCCGATAGTTAAACACACAGTAATTCAGCGAGCCGCCCCATAAACTCATTAGTGACAAAAGAAAAACCAACAGCGACAGAACACAGTCTCAGTGTGCCGCTGGGGACAGATGGACGTGTAAAGAGACGTTTTGTGTCCTCGGCCTGGAAGTCGTCCTCTGGGGACAAAAACTCGGTGTGGTGCCGTCTCCGTGCCAACGCTGCGAGCAGGTCGCCCCCCCCCCCAGCCCGGAGCGGTGGCAGGAAGTGTTTGCGGGGTCCTCGGGTCGTTTGGTTCGGGCCTCAGAGCTGCACCGCCATCACCTAGCAACAGCACCTTTTAGCTGCATGACAGCTCGTCCCCCGACGGACCGGACGGACCGGAGCCCTGCAGGGACCGGGTCCTGCTCCAACAGGACCGTAACATTCATATTTTATTAACTCTTTCATGACAAGAAAGCAGGAAGTCAAAGCACCTTTTCTCTTCTCATATTTCAAACTGTTTTTCAGCAGAATGTGATGAACAGAGAAAGAGACTCTAAGAGACATCAGTCCCATCAGACATTGTTCCAACCAGAACCAAGAATCCATAAAACCAGTTCTTATAGAAGTGGACTCTGTGAAGAGAGAATCCTCAGACACACAAATATCCTCCACCGACTAAATCCACTATGATCGACTTTAAGATCTGATGTTCTGAACCAGTTTACTGTTGGCAGACAGACAGACAGACAGACAGACAGACAGACAGACAGACAGACAGACAGACAGACAGAGAGGACGGAGAGGACGGAGAGGACCAGGACTCCAAGGTGGACCTTTGTCTCTGCCCGTTGATAACCACTATAATCAGGGCGCTGGGTGTTATCGCTGACCTCTGACCTCTGAGTCTGCTGCTGATTAACTGTCTCTCTGCTGATGAGAATCGCAATGAGCTGCTCATCATGTGGTCATTGTCCTCTCAGCCAATCACACGCCAGCTCAGGGGACAATGAAGGCAACCGATACAGATTACACCAGAGAAGAAGAAAATAATTTTATTCTTCAGTTTTAGACCTGACAGGTGAAGCTCAGGTCTGAGAGAGCCTGACATTTCATACTTGAGATCAAGTTTCACTCACTTACATCATCACTCATGAAGAATATTAGGCTCATTGAATCCACAAGAGTCTCAGCTTTAAAGTCAGACTGTTTAGGGACCCCAGGATGCATAAAGATTCACACACAAGAGGACAAAATAACACATTTACTGCAGGAGAAACACAGTGGGCATGTCAGTAAAGACTTGTGGGTTATCAACATGAAGTGGGCATGTCAGTGTGGCGTAGTCTGAGCCACTGTGGGTTCTTTCCTCAGCAGGTAGGCTCAGCTTTCTTTTATTAAATACAATTTAAACAATGGTACAGAGCCGTTCACAGGCACCTCCTCTGGTTTTATGCTGCCGCAACAACTGAGTGTGTGCTTCAGTCTTCTGCCTCCCAGGTCCAGCAAGCTACTGTGTTTCTAAAGGGAGAGAGTGATTAGCTAATGCTATGCAGGTGTGCCAATCACACTCACCTGGCGCTGCTCTCCTGAGCCCTCTCCACACCTCTCTCCTGCAGCTCATGCACCACGCCCCCTCCACATACCTCCACCGCCCGGGGAGCCATCCGGCCTCACCTACTCCTCTACTGAACCTACTGAAATGTGGCTGGGGCATCGAACAACCCGAACGGAAGTGTAACAAATTGGTACAAACCGTACGGAGTGGAGAAGGCCGTTTCCTCCCTGGACTCTGCAGATAGGGGAATCTGCCAGTAGCCCTTGGTCAAATCCAGTGTTGTGAAAAAACGAGCAGTGCCCAGGCGATCCAGGGCATTGGATAGGTGTCAAACCGTGAAACATCATTCACCCTGCGATAGTCCACACAGAACCGGATGGACCCACCCAATGGGGCTACACATTGGGTTTTCAATTCTGCCTGAACCACTTTTCTCTTGTGTTCAGGTAACCGATAGGGCCGTGGAGCACACCGTGTAGATGTAGTGTTTCTTTGTTCCGTCACAGTAGTTTAAACATTTGGAAGAAATGATGCGGTTCATGCTGCTCTTCAGCCAACAGGGGAAGCTGCGACTGCAGAAGTGGTACACAGCCACAGCATAGCGCGACAAGAAGAAGATGGTCAGGGAGCTGATGCAGATAGTTCCCGCCTGCAAACCAAAGATGTGCAGCTTCCTAGAATGAAGAGACCTCAAGATTGTCTATAAAAGGTACGCCAGCCTGTATTTCTGTTGTGCAATTGAAGAGCAGGACAATGAGCTGATCACACTGGAAGTCATCCACCGTTTAGTAGAGCTCCTGGATAAATACGTTGGCAGCATGTGTGAGATGGACATCATCTTTAACTTTGAGAAGGCTTCTTTATTCTATTCTTATGAGTTTCTGATGGGAGGAGAGATACAGGATACGTCTAAGAAGAGCGTCCTCAAAGCCATCGAACAACCTGCTGCAGGAGGAGGACGAGTCACCCAGGAGTGTTGGAGGAGAAGGGCTTGGCGTAGTAGACAGCAGGCTGATGAGAGACTATAGAGACTGAGGCAGAGGGCTGGATGAGAAGGGGCGAGGCAGAATCTGGGATTACTGGGACTGACGGCGTTGGTTCTGTGTATCTTTGGCTCTGGGGACTGATGTACAGTGTCTGAGTGGGGAAGAGACTCAGTTAACAACGGAGGATCCTCGCATTGACAGGCCCTTTAGCTGTGTGTGTATGTGATCTGAGTGTGGCGTAAAGCAGCTATTCTCAACCTTGGGGTTGGGACCCCAATTGGGGTCACGACATGATTTCTGGGGGTCGCCAAATCATTTTGGAAGTCAGCTCTGTCTCCACTGTGTTAAAGTGTTCAATTGTTTTAGTCTTTTTAGTCATTTAATGTCTTTTTTTGGTCATTGTGGTTTTTTTTTGTCATTTTGTGTCTTTTTAGGTAATTTTGTGTATTTTTTTTATCATTTTGTGGTCAATTTGTGTGTTTTTTGGACATTTTGTGTCTTTTTCTTGGTCGTTTTGTGTCTTTTTCTTGGTCATTTTGTGTCTTTTTGGTCATTTTGTGTCTTTTTTTGGTCATTTTGTGTATTTTCTGGTCATTTTGTGTCTTTTTTGCTCATTTTGTTTCCTTTTTTTGCTAATTTTGTTTCATTTTTTGGGTGGTCTTAACTGTGCGTGATTCTGTTCAGTGAGCGGAGGTCACGGACAACATGCATGTTAAATTGGGGGTCGCGACTCAAAAAGGTTGAGAACTACTGGAGTAGAGGATACATTAAAACTTGTGTGTGACAGCAGGGGGTGTGTGTGTTCAGATTTTTAAAGGGAGAGAGTGATTAGCTCATTCTATACAGGTGTGCCAATCACACTCACCTGGCGCTGCTCTCCTGCAGCTGATGCACCACACCCCCTCCACAGTCAGTAAAGAGGAGACTCGTGGGTTATCAACATGAAGTGGGCTTGTCAGTAAAGATTTGTGGGTTATCAACATGAAGTGGGCATGTCTGTAAAGAGGAGACTTGTGGGTTATCAGCGGTTATCAGCGGTTATCATATCCGATCACATTGAGAGGTTTAATAAATGCCACTAAACGAAGCGTTTGCATGAATGTGAGTCAGTGTTCAGTGATCTCTTCTTCAGTTCTGACTGTCAGCGAGCTGCGAGGCGTCCAACATCTGAGGCTGCAGATAACAGTCGGAATCTCCCCGAAGGCCTTAAACACATCAAAGACGAGCTGCAGCCACAGACACAAACGCTGCAACACGCTTTTTGTTTGACATTGAAATTACTCAAGCAGCTGAAGAGTCCAACACCAGCTCTCCACCACGAACTCATCAGAGGACACGGCGAGCGGCAAGCATCTTCAGGCGAATGACAGGGACAAGGACGGTGTGGACACTCTGAGGCTGGGGAGCGTCCCCTTCCAGTGCTGCGTCCACCCTGTCCTCCTCAGAGGACAGCAGACTGCAGGGACAGCAGGGACTGGACCGGGCTCCATCTCGAATGAGATGATGTCAGTGAACACATCACAGGACACTGATGTCCATGTGTCTCTGTCTGTCTGTCTGTCTGTGTCTCTGTCTGTCTGTCTGTCTCTCTCTCTGTCTCTGTCTGTCTGTCTGTCTCTGTTAGCTGTTAGCTGTTAGCTGTTAGCGTATTAGCATCTATAATCCAGTTGAGCTCTAAATGTTTTCAAATAATCTGAACCTTTTATCAGATTAACACAGATTCTGTCTCCTCTGTCACTTTAACACCAGCTGTCCCCACTGTCCCCACTGTCTCCACTGTCCCCACTGTCCCCAATGTCCCTACTGTCCTCACTGTCCACCACTGTCCCCACTGTCCTCACTGTCCACCACTGTCCTACACTCTCCCCACTATATATATATATATTGACGATTATAAACACAGTTCACACACATCCTGCTGACGTGTGCTCCCCGGTGTTTTAACTGAAGAACAGAATAAATATGATAAATTAATAACCGCTGATGTTCAGCGGAGCGAGTCGACTGCAGACCAACACACTAACCACAAGAATAATAATCAATCCGTCCCCTCTGACTGAGACACTGAAGAAGGTTCAGTCCACTGTCCCGGGCAGCGAGGACACGACCGACCACAAGGACCTACAGGTCAGACACTGAAGCAGGGGGGACCCCCAAAACCAGGAGGACAGGAGCCAGGAGGACAGAAACCAGGAGGACAGGAGCCAGGAGGACAGGAACCAGGAGGACAGGAACAGGAGGACAGGAACCAGGAGGACATGAACCAGGAGGACAGGAACAGGAGGACATGAACCAGGAGGACAGAAACAGGAGGAAAGGAACAGGAGGACAGGAACCAGGAGGACAGGAACCAGGAGGACAGTAACAGAAGGACAGGAACCAGGAGGACATGAACCAGGAGGGCAGTAACAGGAGGACATGAACCAGGAGGACAGTAACAGGAGGACATGAACCAGGAGGACAGGAACCAAGAGGACAGGAACCAGGAGGACAGGAACCAGGAGGACAGGACCAGGAGGACAGGAACCAGGAGGACAGTAACACGAGGACAGGAACCAGGAGGACAGAAACAGGAGGACATGAACCAGGAGGACATGAACCAGGAGGACAGAAAACAGGAGGGCATGAAACCGGAGGACATGAACCAGGAGGACAGTAACAGAAGGACAGGAACCAGGAGGACATGAACCAGGAGGACAGTAACAGAAGGACAGGAACCAGGAGGACATGAACTGGAGGACAGGAACAGGAGGACATGAACCAGGAGGAAAGTAACAGGAGGACAGGAACCAGGAGGACAGGAACAGGAGGACATGAACCAGGAGGACAGAAACAGGAGGACAGGAACCAGGAGGACAGGAACCAGGAGGACATGAACCAGGAGGACAGGAACCAGGAGGACAGAACCAGGAGGACAGAAACCAGGAGGACAGAAACCAGGAGGACATGAACCAGGAGGACAGGAACAGGAGAACAGGAACCAGGAGGACAGGAACAGGAGAACAGGAACCAGGAGGACATGAACCAGGAGGACAGGAACAGGAGGACATGAATCAGGAGGAAAGTAACAGGAGGACAGAAACCAGGAGGACAGGAACAGGAGAACAGGAACCAGGAGGACAGGAACAGGAGAACAGGAACCAGGAGGACAGGAACCAGGAGGACATGAACCAGGAGGACAGGAACAGGAGGACATGAATCAGGAGGAAAGCAACAGGAGGACAGAAACCAGGAGGACAGGAACCAGGAGGACCAGAACCAGGAGGACAGTAACAGGAGGACAGGAACCAGGAGGACATGAACCAGGAGGACAGGAACAGGAGGACATGAACCAGGAGGACAGAAAACAGGAGGACAGGAACCAGGAGGACAGGAACCAGGAGGAAGGTAACAGGAGGACAGGAACCAGGAGGACAGGGACCAGGAGGACAGGGACCAGGAGGACAGAAACCAGGAGGACAGGAACAGGAGAACAGGAACCAGGAGGACAGGAACAGGAGAACAGGAACCAGGAGGACATGAACCAGGAGGACAGGAACAGGAGGACATGAACCAGGAGAACACGAACCAGGATGAAAGTAACAGGAGTACAGGAACCAGGAGGACAGAAACCAGGAGGACAGGAACCAGGAGGAAGGTAACAGGAGGACAGGAACCAGGAGGACAGGAACAGGAGGACAGGAACCAGGAGGACAGGAGCAGGAGGACAGGAACCAGGAGGACAGGAACAGAAGGACAGGAACCAGGAGGACAGGAACCAGGAGGACAGAAACCAGGAGGACAGTAACAGGAGGACATGAACCAGGAGGACAGAAACCAGGAGGAAGGTAACAGGAGGACAGAGACCAGGAGTACAGGAACAGGAGGACAGGAACCAGGAGGACATGAACCAGGAGGACAGGAACCAGGAGG
The DNA here is from genome assembly GCF_030273125.1 of Centropristis striata. NCBI lineage: Eukaryota > Metazoa > Chordata > Actinopteri > Perciformes > Serranidae > Centropristis > Centropristis striata. Next base: position 37,328,079 of record NC_081526.1, on the reverse strand, counting down.
ACATGAACCAGGAGGACAGGAACAGGAGGACAGGAACCAGGAGGACATGAACAGGAGGACAGGAACCAGGAGGACAGGAACAGGAGGACAGGAACCAGGAGGACATGAACTAGGAGGACAGGGACCAGGAGTACAGGAACCAGGAGGACAGGAACCAGGAGTTGCCGCGATCTGCAGATCGAGTGGGCGTGGTCTACATGTCGACTGGGCGTGGTCTTTTTGTTGAGGTGAAAGCTGACCTCATGATGAAAATCTGCAGCCGGCTGAAGATTCTTTGAGCCTCAGAAAGATTCAACGGATCTGACAGATTTGGTTCTAAGGCGTCTGGAGAACCGGTCGTTTGGAATAAATTCAGGCAAAGTTCAGATGAAAAAATGTTCAGTGGATCCAAATGAATCAAATCAATCACAGTTTACACAGAAACATACAAAATCTGCTGTTTTGGTTTCTATTGAATGAATCATTTTATTAATTATTAATTTATTAATTAACAGCTGCAGAGTTGAAACTGACGGGAAACAGATCGATGTCGTCTCTAATCTACAGAAATATCATCACACGGACATTTTAATAATTGTTGAGCATGAACGCAGCATGTTTATTCCTCAGATCTCCATTAGATCACCGTGATCTCTGTCTGAACCTCGCCCCCTGCTGAGTCAGTAATCCTCAGAGAGGAACTAAAGGTCTGCTTCATCCTGCAGCTTTAAGGTCTGTTAAATGAGGGAAAAAGAGACGAGAACCTGATCTGAGTCTCTGTTGTTGCAGTTGGACTTAGTAAATCTGACCCTGGGTCAGATCCTTAGTAAGATTCTGGATCAGTGTTCTCCTGCTGAGACTGAATCATTGTATGTATATGTATACTGAACTTATTTCACTGAAGTTAAAGTTTCAGAGTCTGTCTGGATAAACTTTAAATATTATCTAGAACACGTGATGTGAAATATTATGAACATAAAACATAATGATTCTTACTTTCATATGTAGGAAGAACAAGAATAATATATATATATATATATATATATATATATATATATAAAATGATTATTTTAGACAGCTGTGATTGGTCAGTGGGTGGAGCTTGTTCTGAGTTTCTGCAGTGAAGTTGAGAGAAGAGAAGAAGAACTGTGAGCAGCTGTTTGGATCAGAGATGAATGTTTGAAGAAGAAACTCAGAATCTGTTGAGTTGACAAACAAACAGCAACCAGACGAACATGTGGAGAGTTCACTGTGTTTTAATTACATGAGATCATCAAGTTTACTACAATATCTATACTACATGTGTACATCTCCAAAGCAGCATCCACCCCCCATAAACACCTGAACCTCCACCCTTGTCTGTCACAGAGATGGGGGTGAGGTTGGAACTGGGAAGACGTTGCTCTGGGAAGGCTGCTGGTCCAGATGGTGTGTGTCCAAGGCTGCTCAAGGACTGTGTTGCCCAACTGTGTCAACAAGATCTCCACAAGATCTTCAACCTCAGTCTACAGTTTTGGCGAGTGCCGGCACTGTGGAAGATTTCCTGTGTTGTGCCTGTCAAAGTTATAATAGCTTTGGATTTTTCATTAGTTTTAGTTTTAATTTTGTTGTGAATTTTTGTTTTCAAATTCAGTTAGTTTTTAGAGTGAGTTTGCTAGTTTTAGTTTAGTTTTTATTTTTTGAAAATGCTTAGTTTTAGTTTAGTTTTTATTAGTTTTAGTGTTAGTTTTAGTTTTTTTGTAATGGGTATGTGCCTTCATTTCCTTTGGTTTATCCATCTCAGCCCCAATAAGGTTATTAACTCTTACAGTTCGGGGTGTTTTGTACTTTGGTTGAAGTGTAAACATCCCAGTCTCAGTAAACATATTTACCATGTGTTCCTGCATGTTGAAATAGAAACACTGAATTATGTCTGAAAAAAGTTGACAAAGACGAAAACTAAGGGCATTTTCACTATAATTTTAGTTAGTTTTAGTTAGTTTTATAACCACACAATACAGTTTCAGTTAGTTATCATTTTTTTAAAAGCTCTTGTTGTTATTTTTATTTCAGTTAACAAAAATGTTTTTTCAATTTTAGTTTTCGTTATTTTGTTAGTTGTCGTTAACTATAATAACCTTGGTGCCGGTACCAAAAATAAACTGTCCAGCTGAACCTAATGACTACAGACCAGCAGCCCTCACTTCTCTCATCATGAAGACCTTGGAGCGGCTGATTCTACGCCTACTGAGAGCTGAAGTCAAAGACAAACTGGACCCCCTGCAGTTTGCATACAAACAACACACTGGAGTGAACGATGCCGTCCTCTACATGCTTCACCGTGCCTTTGCTCATCTGGAGGAAACTGGTGCTGATGTGAGAATCATGTTCTTTGATTTTTCAAGCGCATTCAACACCATCCAACCCAACATACTCAAAAACAAGCTGACAGAGATGGGAGTGGATCTTTCCTTCATCTCCTGGATCACAGATTACCTGACAGGAAGACCACAGTTTGTCAGGTTGGGGAACTGTGTTTCTGGGACATTAATGAGCAGCACAGGGGCTCCACAAGGCACTGTTCTGGCTCCACTCCTGTTCACACTGTACACAGCGGACTTCAAATACAACTCTGAGTCCTGCCACATCCAGAAGTACACTGCAAAAAAAGAAAAGTTGGGTGAACTCAAAATTTCAAGGCAACAAACTTCGATAGAATTTTAAGTTGGACAATTAAACTAAATATTTTAAGTTTTGTTTTTGAGTTTGTCAACTCAACTGTAAGTTGTACTAACTTATGATTTTACATTGTAATAACTTTTAATCCTTACTTCTGCTAACTTCTGCAATGTGCTGAATTGGCACGATTGTAACGCCGCTATGAAATGTCAGCTAATGTTGCGACCACAATTTTGAGTTAGCATTGATACGCTAATGGCTACTCAGCATCAGTTAGCCGCTAGCTTTCGCTAATGACCGAATTTAACCGCTTTCCCGCATTTCATAACAAAGAAATAAGAGTTATCAGAACTATTGTCCCTTGTTGTGAACCCCAACTTAAAGATATAAGTAACAACAACTCACCAACTTGTTTTTGAGCAGACAACTGGCTTCCTTTGTTGTGCTAACTTACATTATTGCCCTAAATGTCAATAATTTATATTTCCAAGTTTTACCAACTTAAATCACTGTTTTAGGCCAAAAAATTCAAGTTGGCTTTTTTGCAGTGCACTCCGACAACACTGCTATTGTGGCGTGTATCAGGAATGGACAGGAATCTGAATATAGAGATCTGATAAAAGCCTTCAGTGACTGGAGTCACAAGAACTATCTCCTACTGAACACCTCAAAGACTAAGGAAATGATCATAGATTTCCGCTGTTTGAAGCCCCCTCTTCAGTCAGTGAATACCTTTGGGGTGGACATGAAGGTGGTGCCAAGTTCTAAGTATCTAGGTGTATACCTGGATAATAAGTTGGACTGGTCCCTAAACACTGACGCTCTCTACAAAAAGGGGTGGAGCCGCCTCTTTTTCTTCTTGAAGCTCAGATCTCTGGACATCTGTAGTGCGATGCTGCAGATGTTTTATCAGTGTGTGGTGGTAGTGTGTTGTTTTATGCTGCAGTCTGCTGGGGAGGCAGCATCACACACAGAGATGATCAGACTGGTCTAAAGAGCTGGTTCTGGTCTACAGAGCTGGTTCTGTGGTTGGAGCCAGGTTGGACACACTGGAGGAGGTGGTGGAGAGATGACCTGTCAACATGTTGGAGGCCATCCTGAAATACCAGATCATCTGCTACACAAAACCTTTATGGACCAAAAAACAGCAGTGGACGGCTCCTCTCTCTCTGCTGCAGGATGGAGAGATTCAAAAGATCCTTCTCTCCTACAGACATCAGGCTGTCTCAGGGATAAATAAAGTAATTTTGATTTGATTGATTTTATATTATTATTATTATTGTTATTATTATTATTCAAACAATATAATAATAATAATAATAATACTTATTATTATTATTACTGAAACAATATAATTATTATTATCATTAGAGTCACACAATAACTCACATTATTACTGAATTAATAGAACAAATCAGTGTATTCACAGAAAGACAGTGAAGGCCTCAGTGTGTGTGTGTGTGTGTGTGTGTGTGTGTGTGTGTGTGTGTGAGAGAGAGAGGTCCTGTCATTGTCTCAGTGTTTCTGGCAGCAGATCTTGTTGATCTGAGCATTAAAGCAGATTTATTGTTATGTTGCTGTTTCATCACTGCTGGTTGGTTTCATCCTCCTTTTGTTTGTATCACCTCATCCTCCTCCTCCTCTCCTCTTCTTCTCCTCTCCTCCTCTTCTCTCCTCCTCCTCCGCCTCCTCTCCTCCTCCTCCTCCTCCTCCTCCTCCTGCTCCTGCTCCCCAGGCGTAAACACAGTAACAAAGCCCTGGTGGTCTCATTGTGTCTGATCCAGCAGAGATAATGTGACGTCGTGTCGATGAAACACTCTGACATCAGAACTCTGTTTACTGCCACTGACCTGCTCACAAACAAACACATTCACAATAAAACAATAAAAACATTCACATTCAATAAATAATCAGACATAAAAGCAAAAAACAAAACAATAAAATGTATCTCATAACATTTGAATAGAACACAATTATAATGTAATAAATGGTAAATTGCGATGACACACACACACAGACCACCAGCAGGACTAGAGAGTCCACCAGTAGGACCAGAGAGTCCACCAGTAGGACCAGAGAGTCCACCAGTAGGACCAGAGAGTCCACCAGCAGGACCAGAGAGTCAACCAGCAGGACCAGAGAGTCCACCAGCAGGACCAGAAAGTCCACCAGTAGGACCAGAGAGTCCACCAGCAGGATCAGAGAGTCCACCAGCAAGACCAGAGAGTCCACCAGCAGGACCAGAGAGTCCACCAGCAAGACCAGAGAGTCCCCCAGTCGGACCAGAGAGTCCACCAGCAAGACCAGAGAGTCCACCAGCAGGACCAGAGAGTCCACCAGTAGGACCAGAGAGTCCACCAGCAGGACCAGGGAGTCCACCAGCAGGACCAGAGAGTCCACCAGCAGGACCACAGTCCACCAGCAGGACCAGAGAGTCCACTAGCAGGACCAGAGAGTCAACCAGCAGGACCAAAGAGTCAACCAGCAGGACCACAGTCCACCAGTAGGACCAGAGAGTCCACCAGCAGGACCAGAGAGTCCACCAGCAAGACCAGAGAGTCCCCCAGTCGGACCAGAGAGTCCACCAGCGAGACCAGAGAGTCCACCAGCAGGACCAGAGAGTCCACCAGTAGGACCAGAGAGTCCACCAGCAGGACCAGAGAGTCCACCAGCAGGACCAGAGAGTCCACCAGCAGGACCACAGTCCACCAGCAGGACCACAGTCCACCAGTAGGACCAGAGAGTTCACTTCATGTTGTTTTATTTTATTTTGACTCAAAATTCACCTGAAACTGTTTCACATCAAGACAAACTGAATCTGCTAACAGCGAAGAAACACGTTTCAGTTAGAAACAAACCTCCAGGATTAAAAAAGTACATAAAATAACTGAACCAACAGGTGACGAGTGTCTGATTCCCCTGATTCCTCTGTAGAATAGAAACAATAAAAGTTATGAGAAACAAATTAAATGATTATCATGAAATGATTAATATCTGAACAGAGGATTAATTTAAGAAGAAATAGATCAAAAGTTTTGTGAAAACAAACTTAAACAAAAAAAAAAGAAATACTGAAGGAGAATATCTGAGTAAACGTGTTCCCAACGTGTGGCGGGCTCGTCCTCGCCACCCCCCCCCTCAGAGTGACCCCCCCCTCGAGCGGCACGGCTCGTGGACAGCAGGTCCCTCAGTGTGTCTCAAGGCGAACAGGGCGGCATTGATGGCGGTCTGAGCGGCGACACATCTGGACGCCTCAACAAGCAGCTCAGTGTGGTCGGAGCTTTATGAAATCAAACGCACATTCATAACTGTCCTGATCCTCCTTTCAGCAGACCTCCTCCTGGAAGGGAGCATCAAATCTAGATCTGTTCACTCACAACATCGTTTGTCTCTTTCTGCTCCAGAGACGGAGAGGGGACCACAACGAGGACGCTGTGCGAGGACACAATGAGTGGAGGTGTCCTCACAAGGACGTCCCCGTAATCCTGACACAGGCCTACAGTCCTCACAACACCGTCCCCGTAATGCTGACACAGGCCTACAGTCCTCACAACACTGGTGCAGGTGGGTGGCATGATGAGGATGGAGGATATAATAATCCAGTCAGGTCTCAGCCTCTATCAGCAGCAGAACTTCATGCTCAGAAAGCCTTTATGTGTTTTATTATAACACCAGAGTTAAAGGCTGACAGGGGAGGGGTGTGTGTGTGTGTGTGTGTGTGTGTGTGTGTGTGTGTGTGTGTGTGTGTGTGTGTCACTGGGACTCTGTGAGCTGGAAACTGAAGCTGCACAGTGATCTGATCCCAGACCAGCTTGGCCCGCTTGGGAAAACTTCTCTGCAGCACCATGGGCCACAGCGGGGACCAGGGGCCACATACACATCATATAATTGTGAAGTACAATAAAGTACAGGGAGGTTCAGTTAAGTAATTGAAGTGCAGTGAAACGAAAATGTGTCACAGTGAAATACAACATGGTGGAGTGTAGTACAGTGTAGTACAGCGAAACTATAGAATTTTACAGTGAGATACAGCAAATTATTTGAAGTAGAGTGAGTTATAGTGAAACTACAGTGTGTTACAGCAAAGTGCAGTGAGGTGCTGTGAAGTACTGTGCAGTACAATTAAGTACAGTTAAGTACAGTGGAATTACAGTGAGTTACAGTGAAGTGTACAGTGACACTTTAGAATTTTACAGTAGTAAAGTACAATAAGGTACAGTGTGTAAGAGTGAACACTATAGTGAGGTACAGTGAGGTATAGTGAGGTTTAGTAAAGTACAATGATGTATAGTGAGTTACAGTGAGGTACAGTGAGGTATAGTGATTTATAGTGAGGTATAGTGATGTATAGTGAGGTACAGTGAGATTTATTGAAGTACAGAGAGGTACAGTGAGGTATAGTGTGGGACGGTGTGATACAATGAGGTATAGTAAGGTACAGTGAGGTATAGTGATGTATAGTGAGGTATAGTGAGGTTTAGTGAGGTTTAGTGAGGTATAGTGATGTATAGTGAGGTTTAGTGAGGTATAGTGATGTATAGTGAGGTATAGTGAGGCATAGTGATGTACAGTGAGATATAGTGATGTATAGTGAGTAACAGTGAGGTACAGTGAGGTATAGTGATGTATAGTGATGTGTAGTGAGGTATAATGATGTATAGTGATGTATAGTGAGGTATAGTGATATATAGTGATGTGTAGTGAGGTACAGTGAGGTATAGTGATGTATAGTGATGTACAGTGAGATATAGTGATGTGTAGTGAGGTATAGTGAGATATAGTGATGTGTAGTGAGGTATAGTGAGGTATAGTGATGTATAGTGAGGTACAGTGAGGTATAGTGAGGTATAGTGATGTATAGTGAGGTATAGTGATGTATAGTGATGTGTAGTGAGGTATAGTGATGTATAGTGATGTGCAGTGAGATATAGTGATGTATAGTGAGGTACAGTGAGATATAGTGATGTATAGTGATGTATAGTGAGGTACAGTGAGATATAGTGATGTATAGTGATGTATAGTGATGTATAGTGAGGTACAGTGAGGTATAGTGATGTATAGTGAGGTACAGTGAGATATAGTGTGGTACAGTGTGATACAATGAGGTACAGTGAGGTATAGTGATGTATAGTGAGGTACAGTGAGGTTTAGTGAGGTATAGTGATGTATAGTGAGGTATAGTGATGTATAGTGAGGTACAGTGAGATATAGTGATGTATAGTGATGTATAGTGAGGTACAGTGATGTATAGTGATGTGTAGTGAGGTATAGTGAGGTATAGTGATGTATAGTGATGTATAGTGAGGTACAGTGAGGTATAGTGATGCATAGTGATGTACAGTGAGGTATAGTGATGCATAGTGATGTACAGTGAGGTACAGTGATGTATAGTGATGTATAGTGATGTGTAGTGAGGTATAGTGAGGTATAGTGATATATAGTGATGTATAGTGAGGTACAGTGAGGTACAGTGAGGCATAGTGAGGTACAGTGATGTGTAGTGAGCTATAGTGAGGTCCTGTAGCTGCTCTGTGGATCTCTGCAGCAGATTAAGAGGCTCCTGTGAGATGAAGATGAGTGCAGCGGCATGGAGCCTCGATAATCTTCGTCCTAATGCAGAGACACCTGTCACAGCGGCAGAGTGCATCCCATAATGTCCCTGTAAGCAGATTAGTCCCTCTAATGCCAGGTATTTGAGGAGTATTCATGCAGCTAAGTGCTTATGTAATGTCTCCGAGCATCCCTGCATTTCTGTTTTGGCATCCCCCCCACCTCCTCCCCCTCGTCCTCCCCCGCTGACTGAGGAGCCCCGAGGCCTCTAACCCACACACACACACACACACACACACACACACACACACACACACACACACACACACACACACACACACACACACACACACACCGTGAGCTGATGTTTGTCTCGGAGATAATCTGCTGCTGCTGCACATAAACATAAACACAATATATCATTTACATCAGATAATAAAACACAGCGAGCTCCAGAGAGATTACTCTGGATAAAAACACACAAAAAGGTGTTCTGATGTAAGAAAATAATGCAAACACTCGTCTCTCTGAGGACACACACACGTGGAGAGAGAGACAGAGAGAGAGTGTGTGTGTGTGTGTGTGAGAGAGAGAGATGGAACTGTCTCAGTACGTTTTGTGAAAATTATGCAGTTTCATTTGGTTCACGCTACAAAACTTCTCTGATGTTAGGACAATAAAAGACAATTTTAAAAAGGCGGTATTTGCATATTTGTGTATTCATGTGAGTGTGTGGATAAAGTCAGTGTTGAAGCTCTGCAGCATGTCTCCAGAAAACCAGAACCAGACTCCAGTCAGAAAACCATCGTTTTAACAGCAGTGTTCTTGTGTTCTTCAGACCTGACAAAGCATCAATTTAGTATCATGTCGGAGTTATTTCAGCACCTTTAGATCAGTTTATTCACAGTCTCTTTATTCTGCTCCAGACTGATGTGTTAGTGCTGTACGGTTCCTGCAGAAGGATCAGATTATTGATCCAGACCTGGAGACGATCAGGGACTCAGCTCTGTCAACACGACTTCATGCAGAAACCTGGAACATGTTTAGTAATGTTTCCAGGCTCCGTTTGGCTGTCACCTGTTTCTACTGAGAGACGTGAACACATCAGCTGACAGGCAGCAGTGTGTGTGTGTGTGTGTGTGTGTGTGTGTGTGGCTCATTAGCTGGTGGAGGAGGCGGAGCTGATTAACATCTCTGCGCTCAGCTGCTTCACTTAATTAGAGCAAAACATGGAAACATTAACATCAGTCAGGAGCTCCAACTTCAACACACACACACACACACACACGCACACACACACACACACACACACACACACACACGCTGCCGGAGGACTGAACTCTCACTGTGACGTCTCATTAATATCATGTTCTCAGTCATTCCTGTTTCCTCTTTTATTTGGTTTCTCTGTCCTCAGATCTGAGAAACAAATCAACATAAACTGCTGTCGTTCATAACTCTACTCCTCCTCCTCCTCCTCCTCCTCCTCCTCCTCCTCCTCCTCCTCCTCCTCCTCCTCCTCCGCCTCTTTACAGGTTAATGACCTCAACTTCTCCACTCTGCATCTCAGATTTATCTTCAGGTTTATGTCCCCCTGAACAATGGGACATGAAAGTGTTAAATGATTCATAAAGAAACAACCAACAGTTTGGAGTCAAACATCTGTCTGCTCCTGTTCAACATCTGTGTGTGTGTGTGTGTGTGTGTGTGTGTGTGTGTTTGTGTGTGTGTGCGCACAGTAAATCCAAAATGTACAAAATAAAAGCCTATTAGTGAAGTGAAACATTTTGATCTATCAGATTGCAAACAGAAAAAAATGTCAACACACATACACAAACACACACATGCATGAGCGCGCACACACACACACACACACACACACACACACACACACCCAGCTGTCACAGCTTAGAGTCATGCTGCTGCTCTATTTATGTTCTTATATTCATATCTTTTATCTTCTTATATATTTATGTTTTGTATTAATTTACATATTGATAATTCATATTTTCTATATATTGTTATGTTCATATATTTATATGTTTATGTTTTAATTAATTAATTTTTATATTTGAGCTGCTGCAGTTCAGACATAAACACTTTTATCACCTGAAACACGACGCCACAGAAACAATTAATTAATTAATTAATTAATTAATTAGTGACGAACAGCTCCTCCTCCTGCTCCTCCTCTTCCTCCTCCTGCTCCTCCTCCTCCTGATCCACCTCCTCCTCCTGCTCCTCCTTCTCTTCTCCTCCTCCCGCTTCCGCTCCTCCTCCTCATCTCCAGATCCTCCTCCTCCTCCTCCTGCTTCTCCTGCTCCTCCTCCTCCTCCTCCTCCTCCTCCAGATCGTTCCTCCTGCTCCTCCTCCTCCCCCTGCTCCTCCTCCTCCTGGTCTGCAGCTCAAACACTCAGAGGATTTGATTTCAGCTCTAAGAGGCTTTTATTTTTATACTAATGCAGATTTTTAAAAAAACAATCTGCTGCACCTGATGATGTCATCAGGAGCCCAGCTCCAGGGGCATGATGGGTAATGTAAATGGACCTGTACTTATATAGTCCTTTTATCCAAATCACTTTACACTACACACTACGCTCATTCACCCATTCACACACACATTCATACTGGTGGCAGAGGCTACCAGGGCACACTGGTGCCACCTGCCACCATTGGGAATTCATTCACACACTGATGAACGCAGCACTGAGAGCAATTTGGGTTCATCATCATCACCATCATCATCATCATCACCACCATCATCATCACCATCATCATCCTCATCATCGTCATCATCATCATCATCATCATCATCATCACCACCATCACCATTACCATCATCACCACCATCATCATCATTACCATTATCATCCTCATCATCGTCATCATCATCATCATCATCATCATCATCATCATCATCATCGCCACCATCACCATCATCATCATCATCATCATCATCATCATCCTCACCACCATCACATCATCATCATCATCATCATCATCACCATCATCATCCTCACCATTATCATCATTATCATCATCATCTTCATCACCATCACCACAATCACCATCATCACCATCATCATCATCATCATCATCATCATCATCATCATCCTCACCACCATCACCATTATCATCATCATCATCATCACCATCATCATCATCACCATCATCATCATCATCATCATCACCATCACCATCATCATCATCATCATCATCATCACCATCACCATCATCATCGTCATCATCATCATCACCATCATCATCATCATCATCATCATCATCATCATCATCCTCACCACCATCACCATTATCATCATCATCATCATCACCATCATCATCATCACCATCATCATCATCATCATCATCACCATCACCATCATCATCATCATCATCATCATCACCATCACCATCATCATCGTCATCATCATCATCACCATCATCATCATCATCATCACCATCATCATCATCATCATCATCACCATCATCATCATCATCATCATCATCATCACCACCATCATCATCATCATCATCATCACCACAATCACCATCATCATCACCACCATCACCACCATCATTATCATCATCATCATCATCATCACCACCATCATCATCATCATCATCACCATCATCATCCTCACCCTCACCATCACCATCATCATCATCATCATCATCATCATCATCATCACCATCACCATCATAATCCTCACCATCATCATCATCACCATCATCATCTTCATCATCATCATCACCATCACCATCATAATCCTCACCATCATCATCATCACCATCATCATCATCATCATCACCATCACCATCATAATCCTCACCATCATCATCATCACCATCATCATCTTCATCATCATGCCCTTGACAGAAACATATTTTAATGTTTATCTTCCTGATATTATTCTTTATTTTTAGTGTAGTATTTTATTTTTAGTGCTATTAATAACATCAAACATTAGAAGCCACATAGACAACCACAGACTGTTCATATAAATATCAGAATATTTTTTGAAAATATTATATATAATTTTTTATATAAATAATGAATAATAATTTCTGCAGCTCCGCTGTTTTAATGTGAGGATTTCAGAATAAAAGTCAGTTTAAAGTCTATAAATAAGCTGTGAGGATCTTTCCCTCGCTCCCTGCTCGTCGTCTGTCAGGAGGAGGTCAAGGCAGCAGTGCATCGTGGGAGAACAGTGTGTGTGTGTATGTATGTGTGTGTGTGCGTGTGTGTGTGTGTGTGCTTGTGTGTGTGTGTGTGTGTGTGAAGCTGTGGGTGTTGTAACAACAGGCACCTCGGGGGTCACCACTTCCTGTGTGAGGGAAGGTCCTGGCAGGATACTGCTGCTGTTTCCCACAGAAACTCACACAGGAAGTCATCTCTCCTCTTCAGGATGACACCCCGTCACAATAAAGTACCTTCATAGTGTCCCCTGGGGGCCCGGTGAGTGTGATCACTGAGGTGGTTAATGAACAGAAACATTAATGATTAACATATGAAAAGTGTTTCAGACTCATATTTACACACTGAACTCATTATCATATTAATCTAATAGTACATTAGTATTATATGATATTAATATTAATATCATATAATAATAATAATAACAATAATATTAATATCATATAATAATAATAATAACAATAATATTAATATCATATAATAAGTACAGTACTGTAGTTCTGTGTTCAGCCGCAGTAAAAGATTTGGAATGCGGCCGGCATTTCACTTTTCCACTTTAGTACATTTTTGTTTTCCTTTTCCAAAGTGTCTGTTTCTCTTATCGCTTCAAGTTTCAGCTAATAGTGTCACAGTGTGTGTGTGTGTGTGTGTGTGTGTGTGTGTGTGTGTGTGTGTGTGTGTGTGTGTGTGTGTGACTTTACATCCTGGACTTGATGTCGGGGGAGGAAAAATAAATACAAGACCCCGAAAACACGTCTGGGATCTGAAGCAAGAATTTAGAGAGGGCATGGGAACAACACACACACACACACGCACACACACACACACACACGCACGCACGCACGCACACACACACACGCATGCACGCACGCACGCACGCACACACACACACACACACACACACACACACACACACTTTATGATTCATTTGAATTAAAACAGTCCTGGCTTTAGAGAGGTTTGGACTCTGTGAAACATAAATAAGAACTGAATGAGTGTTTTATCAGTTTAATCTTTGTCCTGTGTTCAAACTTTAATGTGGATCTAAAACCGTTGAAGAGTCTTTGTGTTCAGTCGATATCAGATCTGAGGTTCTGTCAGGGATCAGCAGGTTGTTTTCAGCTGAGAGATCATGACCATGTGCTGTTAGCGGCGGCCTCTAGTGGCCGGACTAATTACAAACAACGCCAAGGAGGAAGTGATGTAACAGTGTGTGAAAGCGAAGGAGGAAGTATAAAGAGCGAAAAGTGGCTCTGAGGAGGATCAAATAAGGACCGTCCCTCTAATCTGTCCGTCCTCTAAAGCAGCTATTCTCAACCTTGGGGTCGGGACCCCAATTGGGGTCGCAAGAGGATTTCTGGGGGTCGCCAAATCATTTTGGAAGTCAGCTCTGTCTCCACTGTGTTAAAGTGTTCATGTGTTAATGTGTTTTAGTCTTTTTGGTCATTTAATGTCTTTTTTTGGTCATTTTGTGTTTGTTTTTTCTTGTAATTTTGTGTCTTTTTGGGTGATTTTGTGTCTTTTTTTGGTCATTTTGTGTGTTTTTTGATTATTTTGTGTCTTTTCTGGTCATTTTGTTTCTTTTTTGGGTGATCTGAACTGTGCGTGTGAGATTGTGTTCAGTGAGTGGGGGTCGCAGACAACATGCATGTTAAATTGGGGGTCGCGACTCAAAAAGGTTGAGAACTACTGCTCTAAAGGAACTCTGTTTGTCTGATGGTCCGTCTGGTTTCTGCTGCTGTCAACGCTCAAACCAACTCTGGTGGAACAAAGAAGAACTCTGACATAAAAAAAAGACATAAATTGAACCAAAAAGATATAAAATGACCAAAAAAATCATAAAATGAACAAAAACAGATGTAAAATTACCAAAGAAAGATGTAAAATTAACAAAAAAAAGACTTGAAAATAACAAAAAAAGATGTAATATGACCACAAAAGACGTGAAACAAAAAAAAAATTAACAAAGAAATAATCTTTTTTTGTTAATTTTATGTGTAAAAAGAACAACAAAGTGCCAACAAGGATTTAAAACTCACCAACGACACATTAGGGGTCAAATTCTGTCCAACAGACCAAGAGGAGTTTATTTATTATAAATATCAGGCTGAGTTTCATTGTGATGCAGTGTGTGTGTGAGAGTATGTGTGTGTGTGAGAGAGAGTGTGTGTGTGTGTGTGTGTGTGTGTGTGTGTATGTGTGTGTGTGTGTGTGTGTGTGTGTGTTCGTGTGTGTTTGTGTGTATGTGTGTGTGTGTGTGTGTGTGAATGTGTTGGATTGAGGATGAAGGATTTACTTTGATCCTCAGACGTTGAACTCAGACAAGGTGCAGGAGGATTTATGTTGTTAATCAGTCTTACAAAAAAGCAATCAGGACAGATGTTTCCTGCAGCAGCTGGACGGATGTTAGAGGACGGATTGAGAGCAGGACACCACCTGTGTGTCCCCTAATCTGAGACAAGAAGAGACGACGGCTGTCCATCAGGACAACTTTCTCTGTAATCCGTCCCACAAGGCTGCTGGCTCTGCAAACTTATTCAGGATTCATTTAGTCTGAGAGAGAGAAAGATCTGTTAAAGACTGGAGTCTTTTAAAGAACGGAGTCTTTTAAAGACCGGACTCTTTTTAAAGACCGGACTCTTTTTAAAGACCGGACACTTTTAAAGGCCGGACTCTTTTAAAGACTGGACCTTTTTTAAAGACCAGACTCTTTTAAAGACCGGACACCTTTAAAGACCAGACACTTTAAAGACCGGACTCTTTTTAAAGACCGGACACTTTTAAAGGCCGGACTCTTTTAAAGACCGGACTCTTTTAAAGACTGGACTCTTTTTAAAGACCAGACTCTTTTAAAGGCCGGACTCTTTTAAAGACCAGACTCTTTTAAAGACCGGACACCTTTAAAGACCAGACACTTTAAAGACTGGACTCTTTTAAAGACCGGACACTTTAAAGACTGGACTCTTTTAAAGACCGGACACTTTAAAGACTGGACTCTTTTAAAGACCGGACACCTTTAAAGACTGGACTCTTTTAAAGACCGGACACTTTAAAGACTGGACTCTTTTTAAAGACTGGACTCTTTTAAAGACTGGACACTTTAAAGACCGGACTCTTTTAAAGACCGGACACCATTAAAGACTGGACACTTTAAAGACTGGACTCTTTTAAAGACCGGACACTTTAAAGACTGGACTCTTTTTAAAAACCGGACTCTTTTAAAAGACCGGACTTTTTTAAAGATCGGACTCCTTTAAAGACCGGACTCTATTTAAAGACCAGACTCCTTTAAAGACCGGACTTTTTTAAAGCTCGGACTTCTTTAAAGACCAGACCCTTTAAAGTTTAGACTCTTCACTGACTCAAACTAAATTCTTACCGATGTCGTCCAGTTAAACTGTAAACTGTTTTGTTTCTTTAGGAATCATTTTAATGTTTTAAAAGTTTGAAGAGGACAGTCCACTTCCTGTCCCGAGCTCTGAGCTGCAGAAGACAAACAGACTCATTTATAAAGCGTGTTTATCAGATCAGCTGATCTCTGCATATTATTGGCCGTTTGCTCATGCATATCTAATGATGTCAGTCTCAGACTGCTGATTATAAAATATTATAATGATAATAAACTTCTGAGACATCAGAACAAAAACCGTGGCCTCATTCAAACACAGAGTAATAAAAATAAGAAAAGACAGAATAATCAGACCAACAATACCATATAACAAACAAATAAACAAACAAACACATCACAGCGATTAAAATGAAGACAAATTATTATTATTATGTTTTGTGGCCTGTTGTTTATTATTTATACTTATACTTATACATATTATTATTATTATTATTATTATTAATGTTCAAACGCTGCACAGCTGATTATCACTTAATACAGTTATTAATATCTGTTCTTCTAATAACAATTATAATAAGCACAATTATTATTATTATTATTTTTATTATTATCATTTAAAATAATAATAATAATGTGATGGTAAATACTGTGTCTTTAAACATATGAACTCAGTTATTTAAATGCTCTGCTGAACCAGACTCCAGTCAGAAAACTATTGTTTTAACAGCAGTGTTCTCGTGTTCTTCAGACCTGAAAAAGCACCAATTCAGCATCATGTTGGAGTTATTTCAGTGTCCTGTTGATCCGTTTATTTACTTTAAATAACAGATGAATCTCTTTATTCTGCTTCAGACTGATGTGTTAGAGCTGTATCAGATTATTGATCCAGACCTGGAGACGACCTGCGGAGCAGCAGGAGGATTATTCTCACGCTCCGTGATGGAGAGAAATGCTCCTGGAGCGACAAACTGACACGAGGAAAACATACTGAACATTTCTTCATGTTTCCTTCAAACGGTGTAATTACTGGCTGCCCACACAGATCTGCTCCACAGAGTTCATAATGACACGCTGTCACACAGACGAGTCAGAGAGACGAGTCAGAGAGAGACGAGTCAGAGAGAGACGAGTCAGAGACAGACAAGTCACAGAGAGACGAGTCAGAGACAGACGAGTCACAGAGAGAGACGAGTCAGAGACAGACGAGTCAGAGAGAGACGAGTCAGAGAGAGACGAGTCAGAGAGAGACGAGTCAGAGAGACGAGTCAGAGACAGACGAGTCAGAGAGAGACGAGTCAGAAATTAGACGTGTTAGAGTGTGCGAGTCTGTACTGATGATAGTCAGGAGAGATCAGCAGTGATAGAGCACTGAAACACTGCAGCAGGACCTCACACGAGGACGTGTCCCTGTCTGTCTCTCCGTCTGTCTCCCATGAGGACGTGTCTCTGTCTGTCTCTCTGTCTGTCTCACATGAGGACGTGTCTCTCTGCCTCAGTGTTGTTCAATATTCCTGTCTTGTGTCTCACATGTTATTTTGGTCAATTAAAGCAGAAGAAGTGAATCTGCAGACAAACAGAAATGTAAAACAGAATCAGTCTAGTGGAACGTTGCTAATTGGAAGATATGAATTTGTTGTTGTTCACATCACATATTTATTTTATTTCTCCTCAAATCAGCTCAGAGACAGTCCTCCAGTCCACCAGTCCCCCAGTCCTCCAGTCCTCCAGTCCCCGAGTCCTCCAGTCCTCCAGTCCACCAGTCCTCCAGTCCTCCAGTCCACCAGTCCTCCAGTCCTCCAGTCCTCCAGTCCCCCAGTCCTCCAGTCCACCAGTCCTCCAGTCCTCCAGTCCACCAGTCCTCCAGCCCTCCAGTCCACCAGTCCTCCAGTCCACCAGTCCACCAGTCCTGACTGTCCTGACTGTCCTCCAGTCCTCCAGCCTTCCAGTCCATCAGTCCTCCTGTCCACCAGTCCTCCAGTCCTCCAGCCCTCCAGTCCTCCAGTCCATCAGCCCTCCAGTCCACCAGTCCTGACTGTCCTCCAGTCCTCCAGCCCTCCAGTCCATCAGTCCTCCTGTCCACCAGTCCTCCAGTCCTCCAGTCCACCAGTCGTCAAGTAGACCAGTCCTGACTGTCCTCCAGTCCTCCAGTCCACCAGTCCACCAGTCCTCCAGCCCTCCAGTCCACCAGTCCTGACTGTCCACCAGTCCACCAGTCCTGACTGTCCTCCAGTCCTCCAGTCCACCAGTCCTCCAGTCCTCCATTCCTCCAGTCCACCAGTCCTCCAGTACACCAGTCCACTAGTCCTCCAGTACACCAGCCCTGACTGTCCTCCAGTCCACCAGTCTTCCAGTCCTCCTGTCCTCCAGCCCTCCTGTCCACCAGTCCTCCAGTCCTCCAGTCCACCAGTCCACCAGTCCTCCAGTCCTCCAGTCCACCAGTCCTCCAGTCCTCCAGTCCACCAGTCCACCAGTCCTGACTGTCCTCCAGTCCTCCAGTCCACCAGTCCTCCAGTCCTCCATTCCTCCAGTCCACCAGTCCTCCAGTACGCCAGTCCACTAGTCCTCCAGTCCACCAGTCCTGACTGTCCTCCAGTCCTCCAGTCCTCCAGTCCACCAGTCCTCCAGTCCTCCAGTCCACCAGTCCACCAGTCCACCAGTCCTCCAGTCCTCCAGTCCACCAGTTCTCCAGTCCACCTGTCCACCAGTCCTCCAGTCCACCAGTCCACCAGTCCTCCTGTCCTCCAGTCCACCAGGTCTGTCCCCATCAGGACAGGTCTGTCTCTTGTGCAGTGTTTGTTGTTTCTGTGGTGAGAAAAGTGTCCTCAGAAACAGAAACATGTTGCTATGTCCTCAGCGGGACACTTCCTGTCCCATAGATTGAAACATAATGAGCGGTCGGAGACAAAGACAGCTGCCAGGCGTCATGGCAACGCTCTCTGACAGGAAGTGTATTTTCTCAGGCTGTCAGGAATATTAATAACCAAAGAAGATACGCTGCCAACGTCCCCTGGACCTGGTCCAACCCCACAGTCACCAGGACCAGGAGGACCACCAGGACCAGGAGGACTACCAGGACCAGGAGGTGTCTCACATATGTCCCCACACACGTCCTTATATATTTAATTTGACCTGGCCTCAGAGAGCTGCTGCAGATAACTCGACTTCACACTTTAAGTCACGTTACAGACGAAACTCCATCCTGCTGCATCTGACCCTCAGAGTCTCTACCACAGCAATAGACTCCTATGAGAGTCTCTACCACAGCTCCCATAGACTCCTATGGGAGTAGTTCAGTAAAAATGTGATGCAGGAAGTTAAGAGATGTTTGAATCGCTTCATTAATGTTTATGTTATTATTCTGAGCTGTCTCCACTTCCTGTAATCTGTAATCTGAGTTAATGTGTCGCCGTAGAAACGTTTGCTCGACATTTTCTCCGGTCCTGGGAGGCCCCGCACAAATAAAAGAGAAGATGAAACGATTCATATGTGCGAGTTTTAATCTCATTCTGATGCTTTTAATGTGAAAGTAATGAGGGGGGAAATCTCCGCCTGCTGGGAAAACGAGGTGTTTTTATTTGAAAAGATCGTAATCACATTAATTTTACAAGGTTTCCATTCATTAAGAGCAGCTGGCTCAGGTACACACACACACACACACACACACACACACACGCGCGCACACACACACACACACGCACACACACACACACACACACACACACAGAGCTGGGAAACATGTCAATGTTTTTTTTTCACTGAACACAGACAGAAAGGCTCTCTGCTGTTTTTGTGTTTCTGTTAAATGTTTGTGAGATCAGGATCATGAATCACTAAAATCACTAAAATTATATTTCACTACAGATTAGGAAACTTCTCTAATCAATACATAGAATAAACTATTTTGTCTTTCGGCTGGTGATTAATACATTAATTGATAATTTAATACATTAGTGAATTATTTTAAACACTCAATTCAAATAAACATGAAATTTCAACAATAAAAACATTCAAGTAAAAACAGAAATAATTCCTCCAGCGGCATGATGACATCACTTCCTGTCACGTCTGTTTGTTTCAACTGACCGACTGTCCGACAGTTTGTTTCTGTCCAGGAAACATTTATTCAATGTACATTCAGATCTAATATCAATATAAAATAAATAAAACCAATTACAATTTCCAATTGGAAAGAGGCAGGAGGAGACGGTTGGAGGCGGGAGGAGGCAGGAGGAGGCAGGAGGAGACAGGAGGAGAAGGGAGGAGGCAGAAGGAGGCAGGAGGAGGAGACAGGAGGAGGCAGGAGGAGACGAGAGGAGACGGGAGGAGGCAGTTAGGGACCTCCGTCTCCAGGTAGGGACCGCCGTCTCCTGGTTAGGGACCTCCGTCTCCTGGTTAGGGACCTCCGTCTCCTGGTTTGGGACCTCCATCTCCAGGTTAGGGACCTCCATCTCCTGGTTAGGGACCTCCATCTCCTGGTTCGGGACCTCCATCTCCAGGTTAGGGACCTCCATCTCCTGGTTAGGGACCTCCGTCTTCTGGTTAGGGACCGCCGTCTCCTGGTTCGGGATCTCCATCTCCTGGTTAGGGACCGCCGTCTCCTGGTTAGGGACCTCCATCTCCTGGTTAGGGACCGCCGTCTCCTGGTTACG
Source organism: Centropristis striata (assembly GCF_030273125.1). Classification (NCBI taxonomy): domain Eukaryota; kingdom Metazoa; phylum Chordata; class Actinopteri; order Perciformes; family Serranidae; genus Centropristis; species Centropristis striata. The sequence goes on along the minus strand of NC_081526.1, from coordinate 37,307,699 downwards.
GACCGCCGTCTACTGGTTAGGGACCTCTGTCTCCTGATTCGGGACCTCCATCTCCTGGTTAGGGACCGCCGTCTCCTGGTTAGGGACCGCCGTCTCCTGGTTAGGGACCACCATCTCCTGGTTAGGGACCGCCGTCTCCTGGTTACAGACCGCCGTCTACTGGTTAAGGACCTCCGTCTCCTGATTCGGGACCTCCATCTCCTGGTTAGGGACCGCCGTCTCCTGGTTAGGGACCGCCGTCTCCTGGTTAGGGACCACCATCTCCTGGTTAGGGACCGCCGTCTCCTGGTTAGGGACCGCCGTCTTCTGGTTTGGGACCGGCGTCTCCTGGTTAGGGACCGCCGTCTCCTGGTTAGGGACCGCCGTCTCCTGGTTAGGGACCACCATCTCCTGGTTAGGGACCGCTGTCTCCTGGTTAGGGACCGCCATCTTCTGGTTTGGGACACCGCGCCAAACGGCGACAGTGGGTCTGGACCGGATCGTTAGGAGGCGCCGTACTTCTTCTTCTTCTTCTCCTCTCTGCGGTAGTAAACAGGCAGATTTATGATTGGTCTAATCTGATTATGTGAATATGGAACAGCTTGTGTCTGTGATTAGTGCTGATTAAATTGATCTGATCGGCTCCAAGGCTGACAGGGGATTCCACAGGACCACTTCCTGTCAGGGTCACACCTCAGAAACAGGTAAACCAAGAAGCTCTGAGTGTTTATGTTCAGATGGATTGATCTCTGTTAATTACTTTAGACTTTAATGAGTTTAAGCTTTTCGGAATAAAACTCCAGTCCTCATTTATAAGTGTCATTAAAGCAGAATTCCCTATTTTGTTTCTCATCAGTAAATAAAAACTTGTGTTGATTCAAATCACAAGATTCTGTTTCCAGTCAGACTGAAGGTAAAGCACCTGACAGACTGAAGATAAAGGACCTGACAGACTGAAGGTAAAGCACCTAACAGACTGAAGGTAAAGCACCTGGTCAGACTGAAGGTAAAGCACCTGACAGACTGAAGATAAAGCAACCGGTCAGACTGAAGGTAAAGCACCTGGTCAGATTGAAGATAAAGCACCTGACAGACTGAAGATAAAGGACCTGACAGACTGAAGGTAAAGCACCTAACAGACTGAAGGTAAAGCACCTGGTCAGACTGAAGGTAAAGCACCTGACAGACTGAAGATAAAGCAACCGGTCAGACTGAAGGTAAAGCACCTGGTCAGATTGAAGGTAATACACCTGGTCAGACTGTAGGTAAAGCACCTGACAGACTGAAGATAAAGCACCTGGTCAGATTGAAGGTAAAGCACCTGGTCAGATTGAAGGTAAAGCACCTGGTCAGACTGAAGATAAAGCACCTGGTCAGATTGAAGGTAAAGCACCTGGTCAGACTGAAGGTAAAGCACCTAACAGACTGAAGGTAAAGCACCTGGTCAGACTGAAGGTATTGCTCCCGGTCAGACTGAAGGTAAAGCACCTGACAGACTGAAGATAAAGCACCTGGTCAGACTGAAGGTATTGCTCCTGGTCAGACTGAAGGTAAAGCACCTGGTCAGACTGAAGGTAAAGCACCTGGTCAGACTGAAGGTAAAGCACCTGACAGACTGAAGGTAAAGCACCTGGTCAGACTGAAGATAAAGCACCTGACAGACTGAATATAAAGCACCTGGTCAGACTGAAGGTAAAGCACCTGGTCAGACTGTAGGTAAAGCACCTGACAGACTGAAGGTAAAGCACCTGGTCAGACTGAAGGTAATACACATGACAGACTGAAGGTAAAGCAACCGGTCAGACTGAAGGTAAAGCACCTGGTCAGACTGTAGGTAAAGCACCTGACAGACTGAAGATAAAGCACCTGGTCAGACTGAAGTTAAAGCACCTGGTCAGACTGTAGGTAAAGCACCTGACAGACTGAAGGTAAAGCACCTGACAGACCAGACTGAAGTTAAAGCACCCGGTCAGACTGAAGGTAAAGCACCTGATGGACTGAAGGTAAAGCACCTGACAGACTGAAGGTAAAGCACCCGGTCAGACTGAAGGTAAAGCACCTGACAGACTGAAGGTAAAGCACCTGGTCAGACTGAAGGTAAAGCACCTGACAGACTGAAGGTAAAGCACCTGGTCAGATTGAAGGTAAAGCACCTGACAGACCAGACTGAAGTTAAAGCATCCGGTCAGACTGAAGGTAAAGAACCTGATGGACTGAAGGTAAAGCACCCGGTCAGACTGAAGGTAAAGAACCTGATGGACTGAAGGTAAAGCACCTGGTCAGACTGAAGTTAAAGCACCAGGTAAGACTGAAGTTAAAGCACCTGGTCAGACTGATGGTAATACACCTGACGGACTGAAGGTAAAGCACCTGGTCAGACTAAAGGTAAAGCACCTGACAGACTGAAGTTAAAGCACCAGATAAGACTGAAGTTAAAGCACTTGGTCAGACTGAAGTTAAAGCACCAGGTAAGACTGAAGTTAAAGCACCTGGTCAGACTAAAGGTAAAGCACCTGACAGACTGAAGGTAAAGCACCTGGTGGTGGACAGACTGAAGGTAACTGAAGTGTGAACGTGTGAATGCTCTCAGTGTGCTCAGACTTCACACATCAGATTCCTCGGAGGTCGGGCGTTGACCTCGTCCCCATGAAGAGCTCGTCCTCTGTTCTATTCACTATTTATCACTTCTTTCTGTGACCAGAGGCGCTCCAGAATTAGCAGAGCTATGCGTGTCTGTCATGTTCAGTCACTAAAGACCAGACACCATCTGAATAACAGGTCCCTGAGGCCAGGCACGGTCCCGGCACCGGCCCGGACAAAAGGCCCGTCTGTTGGTGGTGTCAGCCCGTTCACATGTGGCCGGGGGGTCCCTCAGTAGTACTCCTCGCCATTAGCATAGCGCCTCTGATTTGGGGGGATTTTGTGAATCTGTAAACACAGTTTTGAGCAGGACCGATGAGAGGAGGTAATAAAGCCTCCACTGTATGGCCAACACAGAACAATGTGGAGCTGCGTAAAGGAATTTATGACCGAGCTTTATCCACAAAAGGCTCTTTTTCACAGATGGGAGGTCCCATCATATTTATAGACTGGACTCAGATACGTGAAAACATGAGGTTTATATGGGACGTCATGTGACAATGTGACATCAGCTCTGTTTTCACATTAATGAAGCTTTTTAGTAAACTGGCTGGTTTTAGTTCAGAGCAGTGTTAAACCTTCCTCCAGCCTCAGGGTTCTGCTGTTAGAGATGAGGAGTCCTCCACGGGGAGACCTGATCATGATAAACCATCCCAACACTGGTTACCAACAGCTTCTCACCATCATTATTATTATATATTAAAAGTTTTTAAAGCATGTTATCCTACTTAGAAATAAAACATTCTGAGAACAATAAAAATCGGGGTATAATGTTGTAATAATGCCACTAAACTTCATTTGTTTGTATTATAAAGAAACATTATTTCAACCCTGATTCAAAAACAGTTGTGACATTATTTAAAACATAAGTAAAACAGAAGAGTTGTTTCCACCTCCTGAACGTACCGCTTCATGTTTCCACGTGGGAACACCGCTCTGTTCAGGCTCTGCCCTGAAGCTTCGGCTGGTATTGAGATTAAAATCTGAAGAATGTTTCTCTGACTCAAACTGACTTGTGGTTTCGGTCCTGAACTGTCAGAGTCACCGTCTTGTGTTTTATACCTGCCGTCCCTCCATATGACCACCTCCACATGTTGGGTAACATGTTGATAAAAACTGAATACATCAACATAAACAACTGTTTTTTCAGGTTGAACATAATATAAATATGAATAAATATATTGTCTCTGTAGAGTTTTCAGCTGAGGATCAGATAATTACAGCGTCTGAACTCTTATTGAATTGGGTTGTTTGACTTTGAGCAGATTTATGGACATTTCTAACTTCATCAGCACGAGAAACGTCTACAACAAGTCCAATTTAAAAGGTTATTCACAATAGTCCATTCATGTCCTGATTCATAAATCTCCACAAATAAATAAAGAAAACAGAACTTTATCTCAGGTTGTTTTCTTTAATGTGTTCTGCACATGACTTCATTGTCCTATTGAAGTGTTTGTATTTGTGGCTCAGAGTTAAATATAGAGTGTGTGTAGTGACACACTTCAGGACAACATGTACGGTTGATAAAACTTGTGACTCAGAGAATCTTCCTCCTCCGACACAGGAAAACAAGCACATTAACCGCTTTCATCCTTTTGTTGCACAACATTAAAAGCTGCTCCTTGTAATGTCATAATGTGTAATTTTCAAATAAAGTCTGATGTCATATGAGTGATCCTGTGACTGCTCCAGTACGACTCGCTGCCATTCGCCACCACTATCACAAGTCATGCTTATTAGTGGTTTTGGTGAAACGCACGAAGCCTCAGAGGAAGAAAGTCCAACACAAAGATCTGTTGTTGCTTCCTCTGTTGTTCATGTCGTGGCTGGAAACACTGTGGCTGCTAGATTCTTATACTTTATTATTATACATATATACATACATATATAAATCCAGAACTTTGTTTGTAAAATGTTTACATAACTTCACAACATTTGATCACATGATCTCCTGTCAGGTCCCAAACTGCTGTTTTCCATCTGAAACTGTGGAAATGATGAGATGACGTTGAACGGTTCAGGTGAGAGTCAGACATTATATTTACAGTAAACAATAAGTATGATGTTGTTCTTATTCTCACCTGAACCCATCATCACAGTCTGATAACCCACAGATATATATATATATATACACTACTGGTCAAAAGTTTTAGAACACACCAACTTTTCGAGAATTTAATTGAAAATGATGCAGTTTAATGTCTCAGTCTACTCTGAAATTAATGCACATTTGCAACATTTAAAATTATTTATTGAGCATGATAGTGTTTTGAAAATAAAAAAAAGATTCAAAATCACATTTTATTTTGAACTAAAGGACTAAAAAAAGACACAAAATGACCAAAAAAAAGACACAAAATGACAAAAAAAGACACCAAAAGACACAAAATGACTTACAAAGACATGAAAAGAATTCAAAAATGGACAAAATAGCCCAAGACTCCATAGAGTTAAGTTGAATAATAATTGTAGTATAATAATAATGTTGTATAATTCTGAAATGTACATTATTTCCAGTTTTGGTTAAGCTTACCTTTTTTTATTTACCTCTGGCAGTTCACCACTTACCTTTGGACCCTTTCAAGCTGTTCATTTGACTTGAACTGCTTGAATTTCAATAAAAAAATGGAAAAATTGGGGTGTTCTAAAACTTTTGACCGGTAGTGTATATATATATATATATATATATATATATATATATATATATATATATATATATGTATGTCTGTATATATACACTAAACATATTTGAGCTTATCTATCATCATCAAACACAAACTGCTGTTAACTAAAAGTTTAGTTCTGACTCGTTAATCTCAAAATTATAAATGTGTTAAACTGGTTAAGATTCATCATTCTATACTAGTTATTACTGTATTATTTGTCATTTCTTATTACTTTGAGCCCAAAGACACATCAGAAAGAACAGTGACAGTTAACATAAACAAGCAATGAGTAGTTTAGTAGAATAAAAGCCAGGAGGATTCGGTTTTTCAAAGTAAAAGGCCACAAAAACTAAGTAAGGTCAGTGTCTAAAGCGTTACACATTAACATTAATCATGTTAATCATGTATTAACCCCCCCCACCCCACCCCCCTGCTGCCCTGTAGGTGACTCTGGCCCCCGGCCCCCCCAGCCCCTGCGCCCCCCCCTCGTCCCCCAGTCGGTTAATGATCGTCCAAGTCCAGTGACGGAGCCTGAGGCGGATCACTGACTGGAACAAACAGAGCCAGTGGTCGGTGGGGGGGTCGGGGGGGGTCGGGGGGTGGCGGGGGGGCTCTGGACGATGAAGCTCAACATTGTGCAGCATCCACAATGGACACACTGTCGACACGAAGCGCCTAATTCAATTAGCAGGGAGACGGTGCATAAATTCCCCCAGAATTCCTCTGATGAGCGAGTGTTGAGGAGGGGGCGGACTGAGCGCGCTCAGTAACCTGCAGCTCACAACCAGCAGCGACCTGAGCCTCAGAGGTCAGAGGTCAGGGGTCACAAAGGAAACAGATAACCTTCGTCACACCCTTTAGTACTTATTACATAATTCATTGATCAGGTCACACAACACATAAAAACTATAAATACAGAGAAAATACAACAATAATATAAACATTGAAATACATCAATAAAACTAAAGACAGAGTTAAAGTTGAGTGATGACAGAAAATAATGAGAATTTACATTTGTTTTGACAACAATAAATAAAGTTTAATAAAGTTAAATAAAGATAAATAAAAATAAATAAAGTTAAATGATAGTGTTTTATCATACGGATGTTAAATTATACAGATGTGTTTTATCATACAGATGTTTGATCGTACAGATGTTTTATCATACAGATGTTTTATCATACAGATGTGTTTTATTATACAGATGTGTTTTATCATACAGATGTGTTTTATTATACAGATGTGTTTTATCATACAGATGTGTTTTATTATATAGATGTGTTTTATTATACAGATGTTTTATCATACAGATGTGTTTTATTATATAGATGTGTTTTATTATATAGATGTGTTTTATTAAACAGATGTTTTATCATACAGATGTGTTTTATCATACAGATGTTTTATTAAACAGATGTTTTATTATACAGATATGTTTATTATACAGATGTTATAACATACAGATGTTATAGCATACAGATATGTTTATTATACAGATGTTATACCATACAGATGTGTTTTATCAAACAGATGTTTTGTCATACAGATGTATTTTATTATACAGATGTTTTATTATACAGATGTTTTATCATACAGTTGTGTTTTATTCTACAGATGTGTTTTATTATACAGATGTTAAACTATACAGATGTGTCTGATCAGGTCCAAATGTGTCTGATCAGGTCCAGATGTGTGTGACCAGGTCCAGATGTGTGTGACCAGGTCCAGATGTTGCTGCTGGAGGCGTGGCGGTGTGCTGGGTGGTTGGGTCACCTTGTGGTATTGTGTCAGGAGGAAACACTCAGATGAACTTCCTGTTTTCCACCTGAGAGCGGAGCGGTTTGAGACGGAGGTGATGAAACTCTTCCTGCTGTCGATGATGTGATGATGTGAAGCTCTAACAGGTGAACTCATAACGGGACGCACGGCGCCTGTTAACAGAGCGCCGCTGCAGGCGGAGACAGATGCTCCACTAAAACTTTTAATTCACCGCCTCAAAGGTTGCTGAGCTCCATATGTGACGAGCTGAAGAGCAGATCCAGGATCAGGCCAGAGACGCCCTGCTGCACCCCGCACCACCTGCTGCACCGCCACTGTTCAAACAGGCCCGGTGTGTGTGTGTGTGTGTGTGTGTGTGTGTGTGTGTGTGTGTGTGTGTGAGAGAGAGAGGTTTGTTTCCTTTCCCTCTCCATCTGTTCACACCGAGTCAGAATCAGAGTTCATCAAACAACATCACTTTATTACTTCTGATTCTTTTTATTGATTCTGAAGATCAGAAGATAGAAACTTGTTTTAAAGTCACAGATGAAGGAAACAGTGTGTGTGTGTGTGTGTGTGTGTGTGACTCTCTGAGTTCAGGTGATGTTCCACCTGCTGACCTGCAGACGGACTTCACAAAGTGTTTCACAGGAAGAAATGAAGCGAGAAGAAAACATGAAGACAGAAGAAGAAGTGAAGTGATGACATCACGGCGAGGCTCGCTGTGGTTGGAAGAGTCACATGACTCCAGGCTGTTTCAGGGTCTGTGTCTGTTTGTTTGTTGTTGTGTTGTTTGTCTGTTTGTTTGTCCTGTGAGAGTGAGTGGGCGTGGCTTAGTTCAAAGGCAGCACCAGGGGCCTCATGTGTCAACGCTGCGCACGCACAAAAACATTGCGTACGCTGTTTCTCCAACACGCCACATGTAAGAAAAGTGAACTTGCTGTGAGAATGTGTGGTGGCACCACAAACTTTTGTTTATCAGACACGACTGTCTTTCATGCTCTATTTAAAATGTGTTTCATAGCTAAACTAAAACTACATCAACTGGCATTGTGCTTTATAGCTCTCTGACAATGGAGGAAAATGCCGTTTTCACCCTCAATGACCCGCTAAATATGAGGGGATAGATGATTTTTTTATCAAAGTAGGCAGCAGTACGCAGTGCAGTAATAGCATGTTTAAGTCTGTTTATTTTTTATGATTGTATATTTTCTCAATTTTATATGTTTTTGCTATTTCTGATATACCAAATTTCCCTTCGGGGATCAATAAAGTAATTCTGATTCGGTAACGCTTTATATTAAGGTCCTTGTAATAACCATTAATTAACCAGTAATAAGGCCCTTGTAGGTCCTTACAAGATGCTTATTAACATTACTGTGTGTTTATAAGCCTATATAAGTGTTAATAATGGCATTATGATACAGCCGTCTGTTTCCTCTTTGGTTTAAATGTTAATGCTGTAGGTGCACATCGATCCATGACGCAGAGATAAAACGTGTGTGGGAAATCCTTTCAGAATAAGTCAGGTGTGGTGCACATTTGATCCTATATGTGAAGTTTAATTGGTATAGGTAAAGTGTGGCTTATAAACTGAGGGGTAAAAATGATCGTGGCATGCATTACGCA